>NC_090813.1:121905029-121935458 GCF_000390325.3 Nicotiana tomentosiformis | reverse complement strand
CAACGGTTTAATGCGTTGGAAACAGACTCATAGATATTCAATTTGATAGGTAGATAACCCCATAATTACAAGTATATTGGGAGAAAAATGTAGTAAGATTTGACCTAAAGTTTAAGTAAAATTATAAACGTAAGTTGCGACAACTTTTATCGACTTTGTTTCATAACTCGCTTAACTTCAAGACTTATGATACGGATATTATATGATTCAAATACATTAAAACATGACCTCTTGGGACAATTAATCACCTCTAGTGTTACCCGAAAATACGGGTTACAACATCCTTGATTCGTTTAACTTCTAATACTTGTTAACCACTCTTATACACCCTTGTATCGTTTAAGACCAATAGGATTAACTTCTTATCATCTCAAAGATAATCTCTTCTTGGATTTACGTCGACTAACTTACGGCGTGATCTATGGTATGCGAATTTGGGTTGTAACACCCTCTCCCCCTTAGGAACATTCGTCCTCGAATGTAAGGGTTTATGGGGTGTCTAACTCATTGTGGATTCCGACGGAGATTTCCGGCTGAGTTTCCCCAACCAGAAATACCAAACTGAACATGCACACAGGGCTAGCAAGGCCACAATACTAACATACAAAATATACAGGATTCGTCTACAAGCCTCTAGATATAACAAAATTGTATCATGGTCTAGACAGGGCCTTGACCCAACAATCAAACCTGTATATATAAAATGGATTCTAAGTTGTAGACCTGGTAACTCCAAGGAAGTGGAGCATACCAACCGAGCTGATTTTTGACTCTGTTTACTAGGAATACATTTCCAGCTGTCTATCAGAATATACAGGCATGAAATGCAGTATCCCCAGTAAAAGGGATGTCAGTACGAAATAATGTACCGAGTATGTAAGGCAACAAAATAACTGATAGCTGAAACTGAACTGATAATATAATAACTGAAAGTAACTGGGAGTCAAAGATAATCTGAAGATATGATTAACTGCTGATACTGACTCAACACTCTCAATATAGTAAGTAAAATAGTTGTCCGACCTTATAGGCTCGGTATATTTAGCTGCTCTACCGTAGTAGGCTCGCTCATAGGCGATCAGCCATACTAAGCTCTACATCTCGGCCATTTTGGGCTCGCTCATAGGCACTCAGCCACAATAGGCTCGGTATATAACTTACCATCTGATTAAAGGTTGTCCAATAGGGACCTTTCCCTTCCGATTATAGCCCGATGGTGGTAAAAATATTGTAATACTATGTGTGTGTATGCGTGTGTGTGTGTATATATATATATATATATATATATATATATATATATATATATAGAGAGAGAGAGAGAGAGAGAGAGAGAGACCCTCTCCTATCTTGACTGGAAGAAGACAATACTTAACTGAATATAAAGTTTCGAGAAGGGAAAATATGATAACTTATGAGACTAGGATGATGTACATAAATTCAGAATATGAAATTCTCTTTATGTCTTGTTATCAAATACATGTAGTTACGGGATCATGCCAAAATGAAGAAAAGGTTTAACCTTAACATACCTTAACCTCGTTGAGTCCTTAATACCTTGCAAGAAACTTTTCAAACAACTCAACTCAATCTACCATAGAATAAGGAGATTCAAAATCGGTGTTGAGTAAAGGCTAAGTCTGTTACTTAAGGTATTAGCTCGTTGACATAAATTCGGAAGCATCTCCCCGGTAACAAGTGCCTCATCCAATACCATATACCAACAACAACCAGAGAAATCCAACAACATATAAATATCAATAACAAGACACCATATAACAATAACAAGTCACAACTACTTTACAACGAGCGGCAAGCTTCGATTGGAATCTGTATAACCCATATCACCCCTTATAGACTTCTTACATTAACTTAAAAGTACCATTAACATGATAATTAAGTCATTCATCAATTATTCTAGCATTATACCATATATTTATAACAAAGGAAACAATCCACAACTCCAACTATCCTTAATTAGCAACTTTATTCACAAATTCATGTGTAGTCCATCCATTTAACTTAATCAACATCAAGATAACCTTAATAGCATGCAATAACACAATACACATACATCATACAATAGCTTCAAGTCGAAATCCAAGTTATATTTAGCTTACAACAACCCTCAATGGCAATACAACACCATAGAAGCGACTTAAGCTAATCTTCACTTCCAATCTAAAGTTTCATATGTTTCTTTCACCAATTAACTTGATAAACATATAGACATGCATAACAACAAAAACAATATCATAATCAAGTTATTTTTTCCATTTTCTAGCCATAACAACATATATATATATATATATATATATATATATATAGAGCCTTAGAACAACTCAACAAACGATAACAAGATCTCTTCCCCTTTCAAGTGATATTTTGTAATCTTTCACTCCAAAACCACAACCAACATGTAATTAACCTTAAAGTACATCAAAATGATGTTAAAAATACCTTAGTAAGCATATATAATTCTAATCTTAAGCTTAACTTAGCTCATCATCATCCTTACTCACATCACAACACCATAGAGGGGTTATTCTTCACCTTTGGGTAACTTTGATGTTGGATTATGGTGTATTTTTCGAAATTTGTTTAGAGCCTTGGGGGAACTGTTTGGGAGGGTTTGGAGAGTGTGAGTATGGAAGGAGGTCGAAAAATGAGCAAATATCATCCTAAAAACGAGATAAAAACAAGTGAAGGTCGGCCACCGACCAAGTGGGTCCCATAAGGGCTTCCTGCGCAGTCTCGCAAAATTGTGAATATCTCTCCACTACAATGTCGTATTTACAAATGGTTTAATGCGTTAGAAACAAGACTCATAGATATTCAATTTAGTAGGTGGATCATCTAGAAATTCCAAGTATAATGGAGAAAAGCTCAGCTACATTATACCTAATGTTCAGCACATTTATGAATGTAACTTATGATGACCTTTGCCAACTTTTGTTCCACAACTTGCTTGACTTCAAAAAATAACACACGACTATCATACGACTAACATAACTCATAATATAATGCTTATCATGTTAATCACCCTATTCTAATCCCAAAAGTACATGTTATAACGTTCTCAACTTGTCGACTTTCGATGAAACTTAATTTCTTCAATTTGTTTAGCTTCTAAGCCTTCCAAACCTCTTGATACTTGTTATTCATGATATACCTCCATTGTAACATAATTAACTTACTTTATGTAATTTCGAAGATGATCTCATTTTTGAGCTTACATCAATTGACTTACGACGTACTCTCACGTACGAAAACATGTGGTGTACATCATTCCCACCTTTGGAAAATTGGTCCTCGAATGTTGACTAATGCGCTTATGAGTCTCATAACTTATAGATTTTATGAATACCTAAATACTGTCCTTGCACTCTAGGTAACTATTCTATGAATAAATCAAAAGGCTAGGGCATTCCCCGCTTTACGCCTCTTTCTCACAGTACGACCCGTGGTCAAAATTCTTCCATTCTCACAACTATCGCTACCTTTTGTCATGCTACATGTACGAATCTGTCCTTGTATGCGTGCCTATGTCACTCTTCTCTCCTTTTACCTCCAGCTTTTAGCCAACCTCAAGGCCTCACTTTGTGAATATCTATAGAGTACTATGACAAGTTGTCCCTCTGGGCATCTATAGTTGTACTGAAGTGTTTTGCTCGGTACTTGTAGAACTTACGACTGTTGTTATATTTTATTTCATAGCCTCGGTTATCTATTCTTATGGATTTACTGCATCTAGGTAGGTCATACTATACCATAACACTTACTTCAATTTGTTATTACCAAGGTTTGCTACCCAACTCTAGGTTACTCTCTCGTTGCTTATCCTATATGTATAAATCTAAGTCCTTTAATGCTTCTGAGTTACTGTTCATCTTAAGGATGACAACCTAATCTCATCTCATACTTTGTAACTTTTATCCAGTTATTTTTTATTCATCTTTATCTTGATTTGTAATGTACCACTGATAACTTGAAACCTCTTACGTAATACATTGTCGTTAGGGCTCACGTCTCATCGGGGAACATCTGAAGTTATTTTCCTGATCCACCTAGGGATGATACAATACTTCAATAACCGTATTTCATAGCATCCCAACATGATTCATCTTAAGGGGGTATTCTAATCTCATGCAATTCATGAAATTCCTTCTCTTTGAATCAATACTCAATCGAAGGCCTAAATGCCATCCGCTTATCATTTATCACAATTACACCCTTAATCTACTACCAGGGAAGTATTCCATCTCTTATACATGCTCCTAGTCTTAAACTCCTTCGAGTTCATTTAGACTATATAAAGCTTTCTATAACATATGGGAACCATAAGCTCTCTTGTTTTGATGGGCTTAATCCTTAGGCCTTACCTATTATCGTCACCTTCTCACTCGCCTTTTTCTTATTCTTACTCATGTCTACTTAAAACCTTGTTGATCTACCATACTTTAGCTTACGACCTACACATATCTATTTATACTACTTGCAACCTTCCTTTAACTTGCTAGCACCATAGATTTCCTAATATTTATTTTGGAACCTCAAGTGAGACATCACGTTGTCTCTAACTCTTCTGTACTCTCTTAACTAGACCTCTCGATACCTGGAAATCATAGGGTGGAAGATATGCTACTGATGACACCAGTATCATTTGTGAATACTGAATCACGGTGTTTCTAGCCCTCTATCTGAAGTCTAGACTATTCACAACCTTCTGCACTTTAGTATCTCGTACCTTTTTACCTTCACCTTTAAATATATCATTGTATCTTATGTTGATTTTATAACCTCCCTTCCACATAGGTGGAATTCACGTCCACACCTTAAAGCTCTACTATAATACATGTGCCTCTGGTACATACACAATCCGGCAAGAGCTTCATACTGACTTCTTATGAGGCTATACTCTTCTAACTAGCTTTATTGTAGAGTTGTTATAGAATATGGTTGTTGTACTGTCTCTCTTGTAACTGTTCTATCAATGGTGATTCTGCAATGTTTTGAGTCACGATTTGTATAATCCTCTAAGTCTAATAATCAGACTCCTGATTTATTTATCTATTGTAACTCTCGAGCTTCCTCTCCTCTCTCAACCTTTGTGTAGGCTTAAGCTATTTTCAAATCTGTGGCTTAGGGTATTAGTTATTACTTTAGCCTTTCATGAATGCTATGGAAACATCTATAATATAATCTTCTAACAATTCAAGCATTTGTCTGTCACGTGGACTCACTTCTTTCTTTTAACTTATGTTGAAGTCTCATGTAACTGTAAGAATGTCAACATATATGCTGCATGAATAATACTCTAAAATCTTAAGTGCGGTTCTAACGTAACTAACTCTGGGTCATAGATCAAATAATTTCTTTATGTGCCTTCTTAGTTGTCTTTAAATGTAAAAAATTACTTTTCCTAGTCGTTCTGCCACTTGTTGCATGAATACTTGGCTTATCTTAGTGCCCACATATATTGGAATTTCGTTCAACTCATATGATCTCGAATGTTACTTTTGATTTTACTTCTCATTCATTGGTCATGATAGGTGCGACTTTATTATGGAGTGCATACAATATTGTAGTGAGACAGTTATTCCAAGATCATTTCTTCTTTAGGTCACTGTGCTTATGTTGAAGCCTTCTTCCTTACTTCCTCAACTAGTCTTTTGTTGTAGCACTCAGGGGATACCTTTGACCCCTGTAAAGCTACGAGTTTATTACATTGTATACCCGAAGGAATTTTTGATGTTCTTACTCACCTATAATTATCCTTAGTTACTTACCTCCGCGCCCTTGTGCTCGTAGGGTTGCTTCTGAACCAAAATTTTAATTGTCTCCCTATCGGCACTCTCTTTTATTTATGTAACACTTATACGGTACCTTTAACTACCCCAACTCCTATATGAATATTTCTTAAGGATTACGATCTCATATCTGCGAGACTAAATTTCCTATGCTGGATTTCACTGCGTTTATCTTGCATGATTCACTTATTTATTTGAGACCTCTTGTCTAGCCATAACTAGGATCTTCCTAAATCAACTACTAAATACTCGTCAGTCCATGCTCATATTTATATTCTGCGTAACCTCTCTTGGGTTCTGTATTTTGTCTTAATTTACCTTTCGCACTGGCTCCTAATGTATCAAGTGTCCGTTCACACTTATTTACCAATAACATCCTAGCCAGGAACCCTTACTACCTCTCCCCGGAATCGTGCTTGCATAATGTTTTGGAGTCGTAACATATCTGTATGATCTGAATAAATGCAATTTTATTTCTTTCTCTTTTTTACCACATTCTTCCTTTACTATTCTGTAGTTACTTTAATCATTTAACTCCGACTTAATACCATATCTATAATTACCTGACCGGCCATTTTGAGCATTTGTACTTTGCTCGGTAGTTTACGGGCATGAGTAGCTTTGTATGATGTAGTTTGACTTATGTTAATCGTCGGGTTTGGTTTTCAAGTTATTCAAAATCGAATTGGAAGAATGGATTTCATGGTTGAAGCTTTAAATTGGGAGAGTTGGCCAAGTTTGACTTTTTGTGAATTTGATCTCGGAACAAAGTTTTGATGGTTCCAGTAAGTCCGTTGGGTGATTTTGGACTTAGAAGCGTGTCCGGATTGTGATTTGAAAGTTCGTAGTGGAATTTGGCTTGAAATGGCAGAAGTTGGATTTTTGGGAAGTTTGACCGGAGGGTTGTCTTTTTGATATCGGATTCGGATTGTGATTCCGGGAATTGGAATAGCTTTGTTTTATCATTTATGACTTGTGTGACAAATTAGAAGTCATTCCAGATTTATTTGATATGTTTTGACACAAGATATAAAATTTGAAAGTTCAAAGTTCATAGATTTTGATTTGAGGTGCGATTCATCGTTTTGATATTGTTATGCATGATTTGAGGCCTCGAGTAGGTTCATGTTGTGTTATTGTACTTGTTGGTATATTTGGACGGGGTCCCGAGTGGCTCGGATGAGTTTCGGACGAGGTTAGGATCACTTTCGTTGCATAGTGCATTGCTGGAGATTTCTGGTTCTCGTGTTTCTGCATATGCGGAAGAGTGGGCACAGATGCATACAATTGGCCGCAAAAGCATAGCAGGCGTGGCTGGAGGTCATCGCAAATGCAGAGGAGGAGTCATACCTGCGAGTGCACAGAAGCGAAAATCGTTCCGCATGTACGAGGGGCCAGCTGGTTAGTTGTGGTCCCAGAAGCGAAACAGTTAACGCAGATGCAGTGGTCGCAGATGCGACTGTTTGTCCGCAAATAAATCGAGGTTTTGGTTCTTTCTTCATATTTTAAGATGTGGGACTTGGATTGAGGGGATTGTTGGAGCAATTTTCATCACAAGGATTGGGGTAAGTGTTCTCTACTCGGTTTTGGTTATATTTCATGAATCTACCTTCATTTTTGGTAATTGGATTGTGAATTTTAAAGAGGAAATTGGGGGTTTTGGCCTAAAGTTTCATAATGTTAATTTTTGAGTTTTGAACATCGAATTGGAGTCGGATTTGAGTTAAACTAGTATGGTTGGACTCATAATTGAATGGGTTATCGGATTTTATAAATTTTGTCGGGTTCCGAGGTGCGGGCCCGGGTTGGGCTTTTGGCCAATTTTGGGCTTTTGACTCAAGATTTGATCTTTTTCGATCGGATTGGTTCATTAGCATTGTTTGACGTATTTGAGTTATTTTTGCTTAGTTTCGAGCCGTTCAGAGGTCGGAACGCACGGGATGGCATTTTGGAGCATCGTTTGGCTTGCTCGGTGTTGGAATTGGCTTGTTCGAGGTAAGTAACTCTTCTAATCTAGAAGCTGAGGGTATGAAACCCCGAAATACGTGTTATGTGATTTTTGTTGAGGTGACGCACATGCTAGGTGATAGGCGTGTAGGCATGCACCATGTGTATTGGGACTCTGTTGTTTCCATGGCATTGAGTAATGGCCCTATTTTGTTGATGTCCGTATTTTCACCATGTGATAAAGTAATTGAGCTGTCAATCATGCTAGATATCATGTTTAGGCTTTATGTCGATACTGTTGGGACCCATAGTAGTCGTTTCTTGCATTCATTTCACTGATTTCATTGATATTTTGTACTCAATCATATTCATGCATTCATATCATATCTCAGTCTCAGTTGTTATTTATTGATACATTATATCATTGTTGTTGGGCTAGTTTCATGACATTGTGAGCCCGTGAGTGAGACTGGAGAGATTGATGACTGAGTGAGGTCGGGGGCCTGTTTGTGAGGATATTGATACTATAGCACATGAGTTGTCCGTGCGGATCCAGATACTGATATTATGGCACGTGAGTTGCCCGTGCAGCACGTGAGTTGTCCATGCAGATTATAGCGCTTGAGCTGTAGGAGCCCCTCCGGAGTCTGCACACCCCCAGTGAGCACGGTTGATTATATTGAGGGATGGATCTTCCTTGGACATGGATATTGTCCGAAGCATTTATATACCTGGAGATGGATCTTCTCCATGGGGCCGGATTGGCCTTCCTCGGTATTGAGTGACTGATGGTCATGGATGTATATATTCCTGGATGGATCTTCCCTGGGCCGTATGGGCCATATACAGTACCGAGTGGTTGAGCATGATGAGTGGAAAGTGAGAGACAATGAGATTGAGTACTCTGAGAGTGTGAGTACACAATTCATTTGTCACGACCCAAAATCCATTAAAGGCCGTGATGGCGCCGGACACCGCTGTCAGGCAAGCCAAAAATAAATAATTAATTTGGTTCTCATTTTAGTATTTTGAAATCATGAATTTTTTTCTTCCATTTAATAGTAAAAGATGGACTTAACAGAATAAATAATAATGTTTCTAATGATTTCAATACTGAATAACCCGTAATCATCCCAAAACCCGGTGTCACAAATGCATGAGCGTCAACTAGGAAGATAAAATAAAATACATCACATGTCCAGAATACAAATTAGACAGAAAAATACATAAGTAACTCTGAAGAGGGCTCTGCTGGCTGCGGATCGTAGATGGAAATGCAGCTCACCTAAGTCTCTGCATTAACCACACCTCTGCGCCCGCAAGGCTGCTAGACATATATGCTCCTGCACAAAAATGTGCAGCAAGTGTAGTATGAGTACGTAAATTAATGTGTACCCAGTAAGTATCCAGTCTAACCTCGAAGAAGTAGTGACGAGGGGTCGACTTCGACACTTACTAGTGGTCCAATAATATCTTGTACAGTAAAGAAGTGAATAGATATAAAACCGAGTAAATATATGAAATAAATATGTATAAAATACGTGGCATAATTCACCTCTTTACAATTTTACTCGAGCTCTCAACTAACAAGTTCCCTCTGTAACCGGAGCATATATAGAGATGGTGGATTTCATCAAAGAGGTGGTCATAATTTAAATTAGGGAAAACCCTCAGATACACCGGCTTCTTCCCAATATTATGCACGATTCCATGAGGATAATATATATAGGAAATGCCGAGGCGTACGGCCCGATCCAACATAAAAGTAAATTGTGCACTGCCGAGGGTCAAACGGCGCGAACCATAGATGCATCTATTAACCTGTCGTGGAGAACGGCCCGCTCCCATGAGAGTGTGGTACATAAATCCTGCTGAGGCGAACGGCCCGATCCCATAAAATTGTGGTACATAAATCCTGCCGAGGCGAACGACCCGATCACATAAGAGTAGTAGAAGGAAATACCCCGCTAACGAATCATACGTGCGATGCGGTCAAATAAAAATTTAAGGAAATCTCCCCGCTCGCGGATCATAATTGCGACCGATCAAATATAATTTTAACATTAAAATCCTATCTCTTTCTTGATTCTTTTTAAAATAAGGGAAATCCAGTTTGTAGCCTTTTAAGGAAATTACCCCGCTCACAAAACATACATGCGACGCGGTCACACATAGATTTCTTAAGTTATTATAGCATTCCTCAATCCTTTTCGAAATTATGAAGTTCAAATGAAACCTTTTAAATCTCAAGTTCTTCAATTTCAACTCCTTTCAATACGTTTAATAAGCAATCTCAATCTCGCTCCCTCTCGAGGCAAACAATAGGCATAAATCAATAACAATATCAACGAGGCATGATGTGAACCTAAAACTAGCTGGACATAAGCATAGCTAGTAGCTACGTACGGACTCTAGTCACCTCATGCGTACATAGCCCCCACAAATAGAAGCACACAATAATTTAGTTCACCTATGGGGTTAATTCCCTCTTACAAGGTTAGAAAGGAGACTTACCTCGCTCCGAAATTTCATAACCGGCTCCAAAGCCTTTCCAATAACTCAAACTGATGCCCAACGCTCCAAAACTAGTCAATAAATGTGCAAATCCATAAATATATACTCTAATACTCGTTATAATTCAATTTACTACAATTTCTAACCCTGATCGAAAAGTCGATAAAACTCACCCTCGAGCCCACGTGGCCGGATTTCGAAACTTTTTTGAAGATAAACATTACCCATAACATCACGAACTCAAACATATAATTTATTCTCAATCCCATGACCAAATTCGTGGTCAAAATCTAAAAATATCAATTTCTAATTTTTTCTTCAAAATCCCATATTTCTACAAATTTCAATGAATTTTCACGCCTAAATTCGTATATGAACCAAGTATTTAACTTGCAATAGGTAGGAATCAATACCTTGACATAGATGATGAAGATGGAGCTCCAAAATCGCTCCTAGGTCGGCTCCCATGGAGGAAATTAGATGAAATGAGTCAAACCTATTTTTTCAAACTTATACACTGCCCAAGCGATCCTTCTTTGCGTTCGCGAGACCCCCATTGCGTTTGCGATGCACAAAATTCTCAAAAGCCATTTTCAAACTCTTTTCAGACAGCCTCTAGTATAATGGACATAACATTTTGTACAAATCTCCAAATCACAAATGGTTTGACTTTCTAGAAACTAGACATTAAG
Organism: Nicotiana tomentosiformis; assembly: GCF_000390325.3. Taxonomy (NCBI): domain Eukaryota; kingdom Viridiplantae; phylum Streptophyta; class Magnoliopsida; order Solanales; family Solanaceae; genus Nicotiana; species Nicotiana tomentosiformis. The sequence continues at coordinate 121,924,498 of NC_090813.1, read as the reverse complement.
GACTATAAGTTTTATATGTTGATCATCTCCCAATTCATTGTAGATTGCGAGATATAAGCTTCCAAAATCAGCCTTATGCAGCAAAGATTTCCAAAATCTTCCCGGATAGTCTGTAGTCTATCCACCGTAACGTTTTGAACACAACTCTAAATGGCAAAAGGTTTACCTTTATGAAAACTAGACACCAAGGGCTACAACTTTTATTTTTGGATCATCTCCAGATTTGTTATATATTAAGAGATATAAGCTTCCGAATTCAGACAATGGACAGCAAAAATTCCTTCTTCGCGAACGCGAGAGCCACTTTGCGAACGCGAAGAACAAAGTCCCAACAGAAAAATCCTTCTTTGCGAACGTGAGAGGCTCCTCGCGAACGCGAAGAACAACACCAGAATCAGCAACCAGCAGCATCATAACACCCAAAGTTGGTCTGGAACCACCTCGAATCACACCCGAGGCCCTCGGGACCCCGTCCAATCATATCAACCAGTCCCAATACATAAAACGAACTTGCTCGAGGCCTCAAATCAAATCAAACAACATCAAAACAACCAATCGCACCCCAATTCAAGCTTTATGAACTTTAGAACTTCAAACTTCTACATTCGATGCCGGAACCTATCAAATCACGTCCGATTGACCTCAAATTTTGCTTACAAGTCACATTCGACATTACAGACCTACTCCAACTTCCGGAATCCGAATCTGACCCCGACATTAAAAATTTCACTCCCGGTAAAACTTCTCAAAAACCTTCAAATTTCTAACTTTCCCCAAATGACCCCAAAATGACCTACGGACCTCCAAATCCACATCCGGATGCGCTCCAAATACCATAATCACCATACGGTGCTATTCTCTGGCTCGGTATCCCAAACGGATATTGATAACATTGAAATTCACTTCAACTCAAATTTATGAAATCTTTCCCAAAATGCCAACTTCCACAATAGGCGCCGAAACGCTCTCAGGTCATCCGAAACCTGATTCGGACATACGCCCAAGTCTGAAATCATCATATGAACCTGTTGGAACCTTCAAATCCTGATTCCGAGGTTGTTTACTCAAAAGTCAAAGTTTAGTCAACTCTTCCCTTAAAGCTTCCAAATTTAGAATTTTCTTCCCAAACCAACTCCGAACTTTCCAAAATTAAATTCCAACCATACGTACAAGTCATAACACCTGAAGTGAAGCTACTCAAGGCCTCGAACCGCCGAATGATACGCCAAGGCTCAAAACGACCGGTCGGGTCATTACACCATCTCTGAGATACATAGTATTGGCATGCACACATGACATACAGGCACAGAGATGCATTTTTCCTCATGTTGTACGGTATCACGTCATTCATGACTTTTTTTACACACATTAATATGTGGGCATAGAGAGGTATTTCACACTTTCTATGTGGAAAGAAAATGAAACATCTTATTTATTGTGGAAAGGATATTTGAAAAAATTACAGTTTTCAAACTTACTCGTATTTTTGGCATTTTGGTAAAAGATTTGGGTTTTCACTAAGATACTTGAAAAGCATGACTATTTTCTGGAACTGTGAACGAGATGAGCATTTTACTTCTTAGATACATCTTTTATTACTTGTATTATGTTGTTATGAGCTGTTGTGGGATATTGATATTGGACCCGACCTTGTGTTAGCTCGTCACTACTTAAACCTAAGGTTAGGTTTGTTACTTATTGAGTACATGGGGTCGGTTGTACTCATATTACACTTCTGCACCTTGCATGCAGATGTTGGATGTTGATGTTGCTGTGATCGATGGGATCTGGATTGAAGATGTACCTGCGTCCCGGTTATAGCTGCCTCTTGTTCGTGGTAGCTTTAGATCTATAAAACTCTGTTTATGTACTTTTCAAACAGACAATGTATTTATTTTATTTCTTCTTTGTAAACTCTATTATTAGAAGCTTGTGATTTGTACTACCAGTTCTTGGGAAACGTATAAGATTCAAATAATTCCTTTTGTTCAATTGTCTTATTAATATTATTTAAATTGGATAGTTATTAGTTGGCTTACCTAGCGGGTTAGGTTAGGTACCATCATGACTAGCAAATTTTGGGTCGTGACAAGGTGGTATCAGAGCTCTAGGTTCATAGGTTCTACAAGTCATGAGCAAGTGTCTAGTAGAGTTTTGCAGATTGGTATGATGACATCCATACCTATCTTCGAGAGGCTGCAGGACATTTAGGATATACTCCTCATCTTTCTTTCCTTATCGTGCGGCATTGATTCAGCTTGAAGCGTAACCCTTTGAATTCCTTCCACGCATTAGTATGCGCACATGAGCGCTCGGTATCAGCTGTGCAATGACGGCTTGTGATTCCATGGTTGAGGTGCGAGATGTGATTTTGGCGTGCTAATGATGGGCCAGTCTGGAGGACTTGAGGCCAGGTTTTGACTGTAGCTTGAGCACGGAGATTTTGATTTTGTGAGCACGTGTTTTTGGGGCTTATATGTCCGGTAATGATTTAATGTCCCTGCGAGTGGAATTTGGGGCTCGATGAGCGGTAGAATGGCTTTGTGATAAAAATGATGTGACTGTGAGAGGTGTTTGTGTTAAGACGATTTGAATGCGACGAGAAGTGTTTCCTTGAGATATAGCAGGGACTATGGAGTGCCTGATTTCTGTCTTGATTTGGCATATAGTCTCGAGTTATGGGTGTATTGAGGGATCTCACATGTTGTTTAGTCGTGGGGTGAAGTAGATTTTCATGTCTTGTTGATTAGTTCGGAATCGAGAAGATTAAGTGATTGCTTAGTAGTTGTGGCTGTGAAAGGGTATAAAGAGATGTCAGTTTGAGGTTGAGCAGATGGGTTATAACCTGCGAGGTAATCTACGGATGTGTGATTTTTTTATAATAATGTGTGGAGGCATTCTTTTCTACCAGCTGGGTATATTTGTGCTATTTGAGTTTGGATCGGTTGTAACAGTTGACCTGATTATCACAAGGATGAATGCGAGATTTGCAGACGATTTGAGGTACTAGATGGTTTGTGTTCCATGAGCGGATGAAGGATTTAATGGAATCTCACTGTGGTATTATGGTAGCAATGGGGTATGGTTATTGTAAGTAGTCAGATATTTTATTCCATGTCTTTGAGCCGAGTGGGGGAGTCTGCCATCGACTAGTTGATTGCATGGTTGCGTATTGTATTGGTTTTGGTTCGGGGTATACTGGTGAATCAGTTATGACTTGCAGAGGTCGAGATCGAGGATGACTCGGGTAAAGGAATTTTTGGATACAGGTTGTATTGCACTCTATGGGTATATAGGAATCATAAAATAATTGAGTGGTTATTCACGAAGGATGTAGTGTACATGGAGTAAAAATTTGCTCGATTGCTTAGGAGTGTGGGCTACTCCCTTATGTGTTGGTGCACTAATGGGGCACAGGTCGCTCAATCCATTTGGTCGATTCAATTGAGATTTGGGTAGAGTGGATGACTCTCGAGAATAGTTCTAATGGATTCAAGATTTATATGTAGCGGTTTGGAATTTTCAGGATTTGTATATGGCTAGAAAACTGAGATTTACATTGGATGGTGTCGAGACTTGTGGAATTTTTATACCATTGTGGATTATGCATTTCTGCGTCAAAAAGGTGAAGGAAACAGTTTTAGGCTCACATAAGGTCTCTTTAGAGTGGGTGTCGCTGTTGTGGTGCTTTGGGGTGCTTAAGAGGGAAGTCAGCGGCTTATGGGTCTTAGGACGTTGTGGTTTTATACTAGGTCTTATGTGGTGAATTTTGGTTAAGGATCGTGGTGTTCCAGCAAGGAGAAGTATCAATTTGAAGGCAATTTGGAAGGGACTTGGAGAAATAGGACAGCGTGGTGGTAGGTTGGATCAGCACAGTAATGGATGTAATCGGTTCTTTGGGTACTTATTATGTGGCTAATCTCCACAGGTTTTTCATGATAATGCTCTTGGGTGTTGGCGACCTGTGTGGCTGGGTTGAGTTAGAGAGATTCGGTTCTGATAGCTTGGTTGTGTGCAAATGGGTTTCAAAGAGTTCTCAATGGGTTTTACCACGGTTCGAGGAGTATATTTCCTACCGGCGTAAGGAATATGTTGTTTATTAGAATTTTCTCCGGGATGAGATCAAAGGGAAGGTTTCTGACTGATCGGGTATGTATTCTGCTTGTGACTCAAAGTTGATTATGAGATTCTTGTACTCTTCGCAGGATGGAATGGTAGACGCGGTGTATTGCGTGGGATTGAGATTTGCATGTGCAAGGTCACAGTTCAGTTTTGAAGGGAAGGTCATAAAGTTCTTAGGCAACATAAATGGTTTCAGATGACTAGGTAAATGATATTACTATTTGGTATGGCTTGATGAGAGTGTACATTTCAGAAGGGGCAATGTGTATTGATTTATGGATACTTCATTGGTATTGCGGCACTCTCCTGGTTAATCGACTACTGATATTCAAATTTTGTTATGTGTTATGAAATGATATTCCTTATGGGATGATCGTGTATGAGAGATATGTTAGACATTCGGGCGGTGGAGTTGGGATCAAATATGGTGATTCGTGTGCTCTATGGATTTGGAGATTGGGAATTCTGAGGAGCAGATTGTTTCATGGTTGTGGACTATGAGGTCATGGCCGAAGCTAGCCAGATGATAGTAAGTGTTATGCTTCAGTCATTGTGGACCTTTGGGGGGTTATTTATCTATTGGTGGGTGACCAGAGTTGATTTGGGGGTCCATTGGTAGGCCCAATTAGGATGTGTATCCTACACCGAGCCGGATTTGTTGGCTCCATACTTCTATTATTGAGGGATGTGCCATTCGGTTGTTTTTGAGCTATTCGTATTCTGGGATGATCTGTGATTTACTCTTCTATGCTACGAGGAGTTGTGATTCATTGGTTATAAGGACACCTGGTGCGATTCTATTTGGGCTTTATAGAGGAATTTGAGTGAGATGAGTATTTGTGTATTGCGTGATTATTTGCGCGTTGGCTATGTTCTTTCCGGATTGTGGTATTGTGTTATTTGCTCTTCGGGGTTAACGTAATGCACTTTGGGTACTTGATGTCAAATTTTGCGTGGTTATTGATTTTGAGCATGGTGGCTGAGGTATTTCATATGGACCAGTGTTTGGATGGGGTCACGCATTGCAGCGGAGTTATGTTGAGATATGATCCCTTGTGTTAGATTTGTGTGTTTTGGTTCTACGGTGTGCGATTGGTTCTTAGCATCGTGTTATGGTGGTACTTGTTGAGCTTGAGGGACAGTTCTCCCGTCTGAGTCAGTTTTCCATGATTTGAGTATATTCGGAATGTTGCTTATTGATGCACGGATTGCATGGGTTATGGCTTTAGATTGTATTGATGTGGCATGTCACTAGAGTGGTCGTGTTGGATGAGATGAGATCATTGGACCTAGAATGGATACTATCGGAATTGATTACAGCATGTTTGGAAGGGTAATATCAAAAGTCGGCTTAGGAATTTGCTATAGTTCTTGTCGAAGGAGATGGAGTACCATGACTTGTTGATCTGATGAAGGGTTATGAGTTCTGCATGTTTCTTTCATCATTGGCAGTGTACGAAGGTTTAGAATGAGGCTTTGTTTGATATGAGGTTGTAACCGGTATTGGGTTGATTTGAGCAACTACTATGATTAGAAATCTTTGCTTCAAGCGTTTGAGCTATATAGTACTTGATTTTTAAGTATTTGAGTTATGGTTATGGCTTATGGTAGAGCTTGTTCAGACTTATACAGTATGTAGATGCGAAATTCAGATCTTATAAGAAATTTTGGATGTTGGATATTGGATTCGAAGGCTGGTGGGCTAGGTTGAATTGAGAAATTTCAGTTATGTTGTATTATCGAACCTGTATGGGATAGGGTGACGTGAGATCACCCCTGGGCATATGCATGGTAAGGTTATACGGCGGTTTGATGGCTTTGAGAACAACCCTGGACCCGTTAGAGGACGGAGGATGTAACGACCCGATCGGTCGTTTTGAGCATTTGCACTTCGCTCGGTTGTTTACGGGCGTGAGTAGCTTCGTATGATGTATTTTGACTTATGTGAATCGTCAGTTTTGATTTTCAGGTTATTCGGAATCGAATTGGAAGAATGGATCTCATGGTTGAAGCTTTAAATTGGGAGAGTTGACTAAGTTTGACTATTTGTGAATTTGAACCCGGAACGGAGTTTTGATGGTTCCGGTAAGTCTGTTGGGTGATTTTGGAATTAGGAGCGTGTCCGAATTGTGATTTGGAGGTCCGTAGTGGAATTTGGCTTGAAATGGCGGAAGTTGGATTTTTGGGAAGTTTGATATCAGATTCGGATTGTGATTCCGGGAATTGGAATAGCTTCGTTTTATCATTTATGATTTGTGTGCAAAATTGGAAGTCATTCCGGATTGATTTGCTGTGTTTTGACATAAGATATAAAATTTAAAAGTTCAAAGTTCATAGATTTTGATTTGAGGTGCGATTCGTCGTTTTGATGTTGTTATGCGTAATTTGAAGCCTCGAGTAAGTTCGTGTTGTGTTATTGGACTTGTTGGTATATTCGGACGGGTCCCGAGTGGCTCGGATGAGTTTCGAACGAGGTTCAGATCACTTTCATTGCATAGTGCATTGCTGAATATTTCTGGTTCTGGTGTTTCTGCATATGCGGAAGAGTGGGCGCAGATGCGGACAATTGGCCGCAAAAGCGTAGCAGGCGTGGCTGGAGGTCATCACAGATGCGGAGAAGGAGTTGCACCTGCGAGTGCGCGGAAGCGGAAATCGTTCCGCATGTGCGAGGGGCCAGCTGGTTAGTTGTGGTCGCAGAAGCGAAACAGTTACCGCATATGCGGTGGTCGCAGATGCGACTGTTAGTCCACAAATGCGGAAAATGCTGGCAAAAGCTATAAATCGAGGTTTTGGTTCTTTCTTCATATTTGGAGATGTGGGACTCGGATTGAGGCGATATTTGGAGCAATTTTCATCACAAGGATTGGGGTAAGTGTTCTCTACTCGGTTTTGGTTATATTTCAAGAATCTACCTTCGTTTTTGGTAATTTGATTGTGAATTTTAAAGAGGAAATTGGGGATTTTGGCCTAGAGTTTCATAATGTGAATTTTTGAGTTTTGAACATCGAATTGGAGTCGGATTTGAGTGAAACTAGTATAATTGGACTCGTAATTGAATGGGTGTTGTTGGATTTTGTAAATTTTGTCGGGTTCCGAGATGCGGGCTTGGGTTGGGCTTTTGGCCAATTTTGGGATTTTGATTCAAGATTTAATCTTTTTCGATCAGGATTGGTTCCTTTAGCATTGTTTGACGTATTTGAGTTGTTTTTGGTTAGTTTTGAGCCATTCGGTGGTCGGAACACGCGAGATGGAAGTTTGGAGCATCGCTTGGCTTGCTCGGTGTTGGAATTGGCTTTTTCGAAGTAAGTAACTCTTCTAATCTTGAAGCTGAGGGTATGAAACCCCAAAATACGTGTTATGTGATTTGTGTTGAGGTGACGCACATGCTAGGTGACAGGCGTGTGGGTGTGCACCATGTGTATTAGGACTCTGTTGTTTCCATGGCACTGAGTAGTGGCCCTATATTGTTGATATCCATATTTTCACCATGTGATAAATTAATTGAGCTGTCAACTATGCTAGATATCATGTTTAGGCTTTTTGCCGATAATGTTGGGACCCATAGTAGTCGTTTCTTGCTGTCATTTCACTGATTTCATTGATATTTCGTACTCAGTCATATTCATGCATTCATATCATATCTCAGTCTCAATTGTTATTTATTGATACATCATATCATTGTTGTCGGGCTAGTTTCATGACATTGTGAGCCCGTGAGTGAGACTGGAGAGATTGATGACTGAGTGAGGCCGGGGGCCTGTTTGTGAGGATATTGATACTATAACACGTGAGTTGTCCGTGCAGTACGTGAGTTGTCCGTGCAGATCCAGATATTGATATTATGGCATGTGAGCTGTCTGTACGGATTATAGCGCTTGGGCTGTAGGAGCCCCTCCGTAGTCTGCACACCCCAGTGAGCGCGGATGATTATATTGAGGGATGGATCTTCCCTGGACATGGATCTTGTCCGAAGTATTTATATACCTGGAGATGGATCTTCTCCATGTGGTCGGATTGGCCTTCCTCGGTACTGAGTGACTGATGGTCAGTCATGTATATATTCCGGGATGGATCTTCCCTGGGCCGTATGGGCCACATACAGTACCGAGTGGTTGAGCATGATGAGTAGAAAGTGTAAGACAGTGAGATTGAGTACTCTGAGAGTGTGAGTACATGATTCATCTCTGAGATACGTGGCATTGGCATGCACACATGACATACAGGCACAGAGATGTATTTTTCCTCATGTTGTACGGTATCACGTCATTCATGACATTTTTTACACACATTGATATGTGGGCATAGAGAGGTATTTCACACTTGCTATCTGGAAAGAAAATGAAACATCTTATTTATTGTGAAAAGGATATTTGGAAAAATTACAGTTTTCAAACTTACTCGTATTTTTGGCATTTTGGTAAAAGATTTGGGTTTTCACTTAGATAAGCATGATTATTTTCTCAAACTGTAAACGAGCTGAGCATTTTACTTCTGAGATACATCTTTTATTACTTGTATTATGTTGTTATGAGCTATTGTGGGATATTGGTATTGGACCCGACCTTGTGTTAGCTCGTCACTACTTTCAACCTAAGGTTAGGTTTGTTACTTATTGAGTACATAGGGTCGATTGTACTCATACTACACTTCTGCACCTTGCATGCAGATGTTGGCTGTTGATGTTGCTGTGATCGATGGGAGCTGGATTAAAGATGTACCTGTGTACCGGTTGTAGATGCCTCTTGTTCGTAGTAGCTTTAGATCTATAAAACCCTGTTTATGTACTTTTCAAACAGACGATGTATTTATTTCATTTTCGCTTTGTAAGCTCTCTTCTTAGAAGCTCATGATTTGTACTACCAGTTCTTGGAAAATGTATAAGATTCATATAATTTATTTTGTTCAATTGTCTTATTAATATTATTGAAATTGGATAATTATTAGTTGGCTTACCTAGCGGGTTGGGTTAGGTGCCATCACGACTAGCGGATTTTGGGTCGTGACAATATCACACCATCTTACCCCTTTAGGGGAGTACTAACATTTAATGCTATGTAGTTTACCTATAATTATATATTTGCTCTTCATCTTCGGTGTCTTTTCACGTCTTTACTGGCTCGTTCTCTCCTTATGGTAACCCTTATGTAATAGGGATAACTGAATTTCTTACGCGCGAGGGTGGCACTTAGTGTAACTAGAACACTTAGTTCCTTAAGCTTAACTCTGCTCACAGTGCTTGCTTTAGGGAAGCGTCTTCCTGAATGGCCTTTAAAGGTTATTCTTTTGTTGTCCATTCTATCATTGCCTAAACGCGATCTCTGAAATTCTCAATGATGCTGACTATTATCAAATCCTTCAGTCCCTAAATCATGTTCGATTTTTTTTCTTATTTACTAGCCCATAATAATTTCTATTACTCCGGGGGTCTAACTTAGCCTTCTAGTAATCATGTTGGAGTCACCAACTCATTTCTCAAAATAAGGATATGACTTTATGGTATATACTCTTTTATAGTATCAAGGCTTGTCACCTCTTGTCTTTTCCTTTACTTGACTATAGACTCTGTCATCTTGTCATATTTTGATTTACCGTTATCCCCATTTATAATATCTTACTCATAATGCTTCATTTACTCTTTTCTTATTGTCCTGTTAGTATCTTTGTCTATTACCTTATTCTAAAAACTTCAACAAAATATTCCTTCACTTTTTTCTCCCCTTTCTACATCTAACTGGCACTTCAGGTCGCCTAATATTCTCTTTTTACTATGGGCGAGAGTCATACTAAGGTAAATATTTATCCCTTTTAGGATTTCACTACATGTATTCTGATATTGAACGTTCTAGTATTCATATCTGACTGTACTATTCTAGAGTGCACCATCTGGTATGCACGATCTAATAGGACCTCAAACAGGGCCACGTCGTCAAGAATTTTCTCTGTACTAATGCCCTTACCTGCTGCTATATTAGCCCTCTGGCTAGCAGTAATTTTTCTAATTGGAAGCATCTCTATATCATAAGAAAACATAAGTCTTGGCTCGAACTCTTATGACTCAGCTCTATAGCACGATTTGGATTTGAAAGAAGGGTAACAGACTCCTAAATGCCTTGTAGCTTCTTGTTTATATGATGTGGTGCACAACACATCTATAAACAATGCTCTACTAGACACGGCTCCCTAGGATAAAATTGCTCTGATACCAAAATTGTCACACCCCAAACTCGAAGAGGCTTGACCGGCACCCGATGTCATACTCTTCCCAAGCATACCACTCTATAACTGTGAACTATGACGGGTTAACCCATGACTTAGGCCGATGAGGCCATATTCTGAATCATCTGAAAATAATATCTCTCTCATCTGAGGGGTAAACATACCCAAAAGCTCATATACATAATTGTGCAAGCTGACGAGGCCACCATGAACATCTATAACCAGAAATACCAAACTAAACATACACACAAAGCTAGTAAGGCCACCATACTAACATACAAATATACAGGACATGTCTACAAACCTCTAGAAATAACAAAACTGTATCATGGTCGGGACAGGCCCTCGACCCACCCATCAAACCTGTATATATATAATGGACTCCTAGATCTAGACCTGGTAACTACGAGGAAGTGGAGCTTACCAACCGAGCTGATGTTTGACTCTGTCTATTGGGAAGGTCTATCCAGCTGTCTATCAGGACCTGCAGGCATAAAATGCAGCGTCCCAGCAAAAGGGACGTTAGTGCGAAATAACGTACCGAGTATGTAAGGCAACAGAATAATTGATAGCTAAAACTAAACTGATAATATAATAATTGAAAGTAATTAGGATTCAAAGATAATCTGAAGATTTGCTTACCTACTGATACTGACTCAACTCTCTCAATATAGTAAGTAAAATAGTTGTCTGGCCTTATAAGGCTCGGTATGTGTAACTGCTCTACCGTAGTATGCTCGCTTATGGGCGCTCGGCCATACTAAGCTCTGTATCTCGGCCATTCTGGGCTCGTCCATAGGAGTTCGGCCACAGTAGGCTCGGTATAACTTACCATCTAATCAGAGGTTGCCCAATAGGGGCCTGCCTACCGATTATAGCTCGATGTGGTGAAATTACCAGGGCATCATGGTGCGATAGTAGAAGTCCATCGGCATCTTTTTCTGGGAAGGTGATGTCATCCTCGGCGACTTCTCAGAGTCTCTTGCTATGAGTCACTAATACCTTTGTCTTTTCTTCTACCGAGAAGGTTACACCGTTGATCTCGTTTCCCCCGAAAATCATGTTGATGGTTAGTCGGGGGTTCTTCTCCTATCTTCGAGGGCTCTGCATTGTCCCGGCTCTGGCCGTAATAGTTCTTAGCCCTATCGCTTAAGAACTCTCTAAGATGGCCATTGTTCAACAACATTGCCACCTCCTTGCGCAGATGTCGGCAGTCCCCAATCCAGTGGCCGTTAGTCCCATGATACTCGCACCATAGATTAGAATCCCTCTAGCTGGGATCTGATATCATCGACCTTGGGAACCGCACTTCTTTGATGTTCCACATTGCCGATACCGTCTCCACTATGCTGTCATTGAAATTATATTCTGAAACCTGGGATAAGTGGAATCTCGGGGCCCCAAAAGCTCTTTGTCTTTCAATGACCTGTTATTCTGACCGTGGTTAGTTCCCCTATCGGGAGCGAACCTATCTGTCTATTGGAACCCTCTGTCACATCCTCCGGCCCTTTCGTAGGGCAAAAACGTTCCCTTAGAAGATCGTCAATCCGCATCAAAATCATCCTTCGATTTATCCATGTTTGTTTCTTGATCCTGACCCTTAGTTGATGCCGGGAACTCGAGTTGATCATCTTCTATTCTTATTTTGATTCATAACGGTTATGGACGTCTACCTACGTAGTTGCCTGGAACTCGAGCAGGCTCTCTTTCAGTTTTCAGGAGGTGTTGGAGCTCCTCGGGTTCAACCCTTTAGTAAATTCGCGGCTGCCCATTCATCTGGCACGGCCGGTAGTAGCATCCTTTCTTTATGAAACCTAGTCACGAACTCACGCAGTAACTCGGACTTCCCTTGTGAAATTTTGAATATATCCACCTTCTGAGCATGCACCTTCCTGGCCCTGATGTGGGCCTTGATGGAAGAGTTTACAAGCATCTTAAAGGAATCTATTGAGTGTTAGGGTAAGAATGAGTATCATGTCAGTGCCCCTTTCGTGAGGGTTTCTTTGAACTTCTTCAGCAGGACCGACTCAATTTTGTGTGGAACCAAGTCGTTTGTTTCACTGCCATTCTATAGGTGGTGATGTGCTCTTGAGGGTCCGAAGTCCCATAATATCTTGGTAAATCTGGCATTTTGAAACCACTTCGAAATTAACTCAGGTGTTTTGCTCGGTTTGGCAACTGGTGTATTTATTTAAGTTCGGGCCCTTCAGCACATGTGGCACACCCGAATTTTGATCCATTCGGACGTTTATTTCCCTCATAAACCGCATGAGCTCAGTTTTGAAGGGATCATTACTATTGTTGTTACCAGATCTGTTGTCGATCTCCCCGCCCCATCGAACTGGACCTCTTCTATTCGCGTTATTGGAAGCACCCGACAATACTTGCCTTAATTCTATCATGGCCTGGTCTTGCCGTGAGAGATGGCCCATGATGGCCTTTTGCTGTTCACTCAAGATCCTCACCGTTTCCGTAACGTGCTCGTCTTCGGCATCATCAGGACTTGCCTCTCATACGTGTCAGGAATATTGCCCGCCATGAACCGGTGTGGCTACGCCCTCCTCGTTGCGGGTGTCGCTGATCGAATCCTCGTGTTGAGATAGATTTTTTTATGCCTCAATGTTGTGTGTGATATTGACATCATTAGCTGCCATCTTTTATGATTTTTTTCTAAGAAACAAAGAATCAAAAAGATTAGTAATAGATGCAAGAATCAACTCAATTATGCAATTGTCTAAGCCCCATGGTGGGTGCCAAACTGCTTACCCGTAAAATGGTATAGTTGAATTTATAGTGTGATTTATAGACAAGCGAATCGATTTGATCAAAAAATAATAAATAAATTAAATAAAATGCAAGACTTAGCATTGGAATCGAGATAAAGTAGCAGGTAGTTTGGTTTCGGGAGCAAGGCTTTCGAAGGCAATAATAAGAATAAAGTTAAATAGAAAATAAAGTATTATTGATCTTGGAATAATGTTTTGCATAGGTTTGTCAGATTTTTTTGTATGTTGCAATTTCTGTTGAAGTCACTATTTATAGCTTTACCTAGGGAACAAGGTCCTAGGATCAAACCCCATATTAAATGACAATAATGGGGGCCATTGATGAATATGTAACGGCAAGTCATGAATGCCAAAATTTTCTATAACGAATGTGTATTTAATACTGAGAAATACTCTTCATTGAATGTCATCTGGTGGCAAATATTTGTTTACCCTCGTTGATAATGTTCCCTTCGGGGTTTACAGTATGCCAACCGAAGTTGTTGTCCTCAGTCTTGGTTTCCACTCGTTTCATCTTTCGTTTGTCCCCGGTTCCATGTGTCACTTTGTCATTTGAGTTTTATACAAATATAAGATTTCATCAATTCTCTTGCCAATAATCGATGCAATATGAGAGTTTGTATCGTAAAGTTGTCTTTGATATTTTCTATGTTCTTAAACTTATTTGTGATTACTTTCTTCATATCTATGGAGTAGTTCTTCTATGGAATTTTGATGGATATGTTGTTTTGAGTGTTGTTTGTAGATTTAACTCTAGCTTAATTGCATGAATTCGTTTATGGTACTTTGAGTTGATTGCGAATTTGCTCACCAGTTTATTTAATAGAAATAGGAATATTTTGGTGATTAATTCTGAATTATTTGGTTTAGTTTAATTTAGTGATTCTTCTAAGTAATCGAGATAGCTTCTTGAATTATTGATTAAACCAAGTTAGAAGAATATTCGAGAGATGTTTTCCTAAAGACTAGTCCATTAACATGTTCTTGCATATCTTCACAGTGCTTTATATCCTGTCTATTTTGTAGAGTTCAGATTTAATCGAGAGAGAAATCTTGACCTTATGTTTAAGCTAATTATTGAGTGAATTCATAAGAAATATTAGAACATTAGAAGTGAATTTAAACATAGTTAGATCCCAAATAGCTATTCTACACCTATCATGTCGCGACCCTTATTTCTCATATTATTTACAACCCGTTTTAGGTCAACTCTCATTCTCTGTGATCAAGTCTAATTAGACATAATCATAATTTTATTTAAATTCAATCCCTCTGGAGATGATAATTTTACTATACTGTCTTTGGCTAGCGAGAACTAATTTTGTATTGTGCTTTGCGCTCGCCAAACCGTAATTACGAATAGTAATTAGATAAATTGTAGTTACTAGGCTCTAAACTATAGTATTTTATGAAAATTCCTCTATATTTTATCCAACAAAGCCCAAGACAAAATGAAAATTATTGTGACCACACTTCTGAACTAGTAGAACAAAGTTATCATTATACATTATTTTTCTATGCCGAGTGGAGTTATTATTACAAATAAAAATCACAACAAAATCTTTTCTACCATAGATGGGAGAATCCCTGTCCACTTTCTCTTTTATTTATTTAGAGAAAGAGACTTATTGGAGAAAACAACTAAGCATTATTGGTCAGATTAACGTTGCTCGATGAACGCATGGACTTGACGCATATAAGGATGGCGGCCCCAAAACAGAGAATGGAAAGATATTACAATAGAAGAGAGAATCTCCGTTATTTCAAAGTGGGAGATTTGGTTTTAAGTAAAGTAACTCAAAACACCCGAGAGCTCAACGCTGGAAAGCTAGGTGCAACGTGTGAAGGCCCTTACCGGGTTTCAGCAGTCACCGAGAAAGGATCATACGAATTGAAAAATCAAGACGGAGTAAAATTGCCGAGCAACTGGAATGTGAAACACGTCAAAAGATACTATTGTTGATGAACACCGCCTATACTAAAATCATATGCTGAACTCTTTTTTCCTTCGTCCAATTTCCCTTCTCTCTCCTATGTCATTTATCTTCCGTACTTCTTTTGTTAGACTCTAGTATATAGAGATACTAGTTTTCCTCCTGTAGCTTGTGACTTATGATGTTCCAGGTTTTGGGAAGACTGTGTATTTATAGAATATTGGTTATTGTACATACCGAGCGGCATTGTTACTAGTTATTTAGTTATCTACTGCTGTTAGTTGCCAAGTTTTACTTTTATTTTTGTTATTTTCCGTAATTTGTTAGACTTACCTAGTCGTAGAGACTAGGTACCGTCACGACGTTATATGGAGGGAGTTTGGGTCGTGACAAAGGGTGTCTACCAATTTTAACCGATATAATTTGCACATATAAACCTAGTACGTACTCGTCACCTCGCGTACATGATTTTCAATCACACAATTTCCACATAAGACTCAATGCCTAAGGGAAAATTCCCCCACACAAAGTTAGGCAAGATACTTACCTTTACGGAGTTAGGTCGATATTCCAAAATAACCTTCTTGTTTGAATTGACCTCCGGATACCTCAAATCTATCTAAATTAATTGTATAACTTCATTAAAATTCATCAAAAATAATTCCGGATAATAAAACGTAAACTTAAAATTTCATATGAAAAGGTCAACCAAAAGTCAACGTAGGACCCGCCTCTCAGAACCTGACATAATTTTCACGAAATCCGAATATCCATTCCGATACGAGTTCAATCATACCAATTTTACCAAATTTTGATAACAACTCGACCTCCAAATCTTAAATTTTCGTTCTTGAAAAGTTTTGTAAAAATCTTGATTTCTTCCTTTTAAATCCGAAATAAATGATGAATATAACCATAGAATCATGAAGTATAATCATTTTTGGATACAGAATACTTACCCCAATTCATATGGTGAAAATCGCCTAAAAAATCACTTCAATCTGAGCTCCATAACTCCAAATATGTTAAAATGGCCGAAACCCCCCATTTTTAGAATCTGTCCAGGCAAGTTCCATTTGACATTTGAGACTTATAAATCGTATTTGACACATGCAACTTTGCCTTAACCCTAGAAAAACAGCATTAGTAGCCTTTAGTAAATCGATCATAACTTTCTTTATAGATGTCCAAATGATATATGGTTTCACTTTATGGAAACTAGACACTAAGGGCTACAACTTTTATGTTTTGCTTATCTCCCAATTCCTTATAGATTATGAGATATAAGCTCCCAAATTCAGCCCTATGCAGCAGAAATTTCTGGCGATGCACACTGCTGTAGCCAAAATTTGCAGTACAAGCCTTTAGTCAATCTATCATAACTTTCTGTACAAATGCCCAAATGATAAATAGTTGATCTTTCTGAAAACTAGAATCAAAGGAATACAACTTTTATGCTTTGATAATTTCCAGATTCCTTATAGATTTCAAAATATAAGCTTCCAAATTCAGCTCTGCGCATTAGAAATTTCGCACACTTATGTCAAAAATCAGTAGTTAAAAATGGCCTAAAAATAATTCGAAACTCACCCGAGCCCCTCGAGACCCCGTCCGAACATACCAACAAGTCTCAAAATATATTATGGACTTAATCGAGGCCTCAAATCACATCAAATAATGCTAAAAACATGAATCACACCCCAATTCAAGTCTAATGAAACTAAGAAATTTCAACTTCTATGTTTGATACTGAAACCTATCAAATCAAATCCGATTGACCTTAAATTTTGCACAAAAGTAATAAATAACATAACAGACATGTTTCAATTTTCAGAATCGAATTCTGACCCCGATATCAAAAAGTCAACTCTCGGTCAAACTTCCGAATTCTATTTTTCCAACTTTCGCCAAAATGCTTCAATTTATTCTACGGAACTCCAAATCTAATTTCGGGCATACGCCTAAATCCGAAATTACCATACGAAACTATTGGAATAATCAAAAGTCCATTCCGAAGTCGTTTGCTCAACAGTCAAACTCCGGTCAACGCTTTTCATTTAAGCTTCAAAAATGAGAATTATTCTTTCAATTTAATTCTGAATCTTCCGAAAATCAAACTCGACCACACACGCAAGTCATAATACGTATTACGAAGTTGCTCGGGATCTTAAGTCGCTGAATGTGACGTTAATTCTTAAAATAACAAGTCGGATCGTTACAGCCCGGTACCCAAACGCTATAAGAGAAAAATACACCTGAAACCTTATATAATTAGAAGCAAAAAATAAACTTTGTGCAATGCTTAAACAAAAAGCACTTTCATATATAACAAGTGTGCCAAGAAGCACAAGTACAAGAAATAGAAAAGAAAAACAACAAAGGAAAGAAAACAAAAGGCTAAACTATTGCATCCCCAAAATCCGGGGAAGAGAAACATCTACGCCCCCAGAAGAAGTAGATGGATCTGCCGCGGGATCGAGGTCTTGACCTTCATTAGAAATTGCAAGTGGGAATTTAACAAAGCTGAAAAATATTACTTCCTCTATCCCATGTTAGGGGAGGCTCTTTCCTATATTTTCTCTCCCAAAATAAATAATATTATTTTATATTTAAAAATAATTTAACTTTAAACTTTTTTATTTTATCATTAATAGTGAGAGGATTAGCTACACAATATGACTTGTTTTAGCATACAAATGTCAAAAGTCCTCATTATTCTTAAACTCCATGTCCAATCAATCATTATCACATAAAATGGATGGAGGGAGTACTATTATTGTCTAAATTTGCTGATTATTTGTCTTAAATTTCTGATTTTGTTTTGGTCGAATTGATCAGATTATTTTATGTCACTTTTAGAAAGGGCACGACGAAGAGTTCGTAAGAGATGATTGTGGTCAATACTTTAAAATCTTTTTTGGATGATGTTAGGACTCAAAGAAGTAATTTGAAGAATTGTTTTTATGAAATAGAGATTACTTATCTTGTTAAGGGCTGCAAAGTTGAAAAATTGGAGGAGAAAATTTATAAATAGAGGATTACATTTTGATTTTATGGGTGTTGCTCATTTGATTTCTTGTCAAGGATGATTAAATGAATGTCTGTTGTTGTTTAAAGTGCTTTATCGGCATAGTTCTATTTTTGGACAATATTTTGAACAATTAGTATTGGGCCAAAACGAAATGGAGGATAACCATTGTCCTATTTCTAAATATTGTCTATAAAAAAAGCATGTTGATTTGCGAACCTTGCACTGTTTGACGAACAATAGTTACAAATAGTAATTAAATAAATTATAATTACTACACTCTAAACTATATTATTTTATGAAAATTTCTTTATCTTTAATCCAACAAAGCCCAAGATAAAATGAAAATTATTGTGTCCACACTTTATGAACTAGTATAACAAAGTTACACTATACATTATTTTTCTCTGCAAAGCAGAGTTATTATCACAAGTAAAAATCACAACTATTCTTTTCTACCATAGATGGGAGAATCCATGTCCACTCTCTCTTTTTATTTATTTAAAAATTCAAACTAGCACTCATAAATGACAAATACAAAAAGAAAAAGTAAGAACAAAAGGTATATTCTCCCGCCTGAAAATAGTAGTATTTAGTTCATATATAACAAGGATGAGAAAGACCGAAGTTGAGTCCCCAGAGCTCAAATCTTCCTTTAATGAAATCATAGTAACCTCCCTTCAACGCCAAAGTCTTATTCACCAAAGCATCGCTCACAAATGGGTATGTCAGCAAATTGGCTAGTGATACATTCACAGCTTCCTGCAGTTTATCCATTTCCATTGTTATTTATAAACTACTAGTTGATAAGTAAAAAAAAGACAATTATTAGTGTGAGAACACTATTTTACCTTCTCACAGCATTTGACCTGTTCTTCAAATGTTTTATCCCCATGTTCAGCTAGTACCTTCGCTTTGGCAGGTAATCCAATTTTCACCCAATCCTCAATAAAATCACTACATCATCACATATATGTATTTCTTCAATTAGTAACATAACATAATTAATTGTTCAGTTAAATTCAATTTACTTGACGATACATACGTTGATTCAGAACCATCTTCTGGGAGTTCCATGAGAGCCTTAATACCTCCACAGGCACTGTGGCCAATGACTAAAATATTTTCTACCTTAAGATGGACAACAGCGTATTCGATTATAGCTCCTACTCCCGAGTATTTAGTCTGTTGCAATCCAATTCCAACACAAAAGTCAAGTAAACTATTAAAATTAATACAGAATATATAGAAATTAAACTGATAAATGACCTTGTCATAAGGAGGGACCATGTTGGCGATGTTTCGAGCCATAAAAGCCTCACCGGGCTGAAAATTCAGCACATGGGATGGACTTACTCGTGAATCAGAGCAGGCAAACACCAG
>NC_090813.1:121840042-121904829 GCF_000390325.3 Nicotiana tomentosiformis | reverse complement strand
TTGAAATCTTCTTGAAATTTTCAGGAGTTGTAGTATTATTTGTGATAACTGTTTAGTTGTATAGCATGTAGTGCTGAAGCGGATCTAGGATTTCAAGAAGATGAGTGTACCATGACCACAAGCTTGAGATAAGTCATGGATGCAGGATGCTGAACATGTAATTCCAGCAATTGCTAAGCTAAGATGAGATAGGGAGTTAGACAAGAGATATTGAAGGATAATGATTTTTTAATGAGTTTAGTGATTAACTATACAACAAATGTGAAAATATTTTTTCTCTATCTAGAAGTCAATTACCGATATGTAGCATAACAAGCGATTGATTTACAACCTCTAAAATCATAAATGATTAATTACCATAGATAAAAGTTCTTTATACTTTATATGCTAGAACATATATAATCTAAATCTTCAATAAAAGGGAATAGCAAATTTGGAAAAATGAAAAAAAAAACAGACAATAAAGAAACAAGAGGGAATAACATAGCTAACTTGGAAAATGACAAAAAGAAAGGAAATGAAAAAGAATAACATCCGGGGAAAAGGGGGAAAACGAAAGAAAGAAAAGAACAATAATGAATAACAGATTTTGGAAAAACCAAAAAAGAAAGGACTCAACCTTTACCTAATTAGTCAATCTATAAATATTTAATACCCAGCTTATACATGGGTAAGACAAGATTTTATAAGAAATCTAAATTTAAAATCTTGTCTTGCCCATGTGTAAGGTGGGTATTAAACATTTATATATAGATTCACTAATTAGATGAAGGTTGAGTCTAAATCTCTTGAGATATACATTTTCCATAAATTTAATGCTTTCAAATTTGTAATGAAAGTTGTGGTTCAATATAGTATTCAATCATATTACATATATGCTTAGGCATACACTTCATGGACAATTTAATAACACCAACGTTCTTAATATAATACTCCTAACTTCTAATAAAATATATTTTTTTAAAATAAAAATATACATACATATATATATATATATATATATATATATATATATATATATATATATATATATATATATATATATATATATGGTAAAAATATAATTTAATTATTTTTTGTACGATCAAATATGCTTAAATATTCTTGGTTTATTTATTTCCGTGATGGGTTTGTCCACTTGTGTAAGACCTTTTTGTACTAAATTATATCTAAGTTTAAGAAATTTGAAGCTCTTCATTACGCAAGAAAAGAAAATATATAGAAATATTATTTCCTCCAAATTTTAACCTTTTTTTTAATTAGGAAACTTGAACTTGAATATCTGTAAACACACATGGCAGCTGCTAGCGAATTCAAACTAATATTTGTTAAATATGCCATATAAAATTATAGTTCATTGTTAAATGGTCAAACAAACTCATCGTCCACTTTTTCAAAATTCTAAATATTAGCAAAAGTAATATGAGAGGAAATATAATTATGTTGTATAGTTATAATAAGGAAATGAATTATATAAGGTATTTGAATCTAAAGTCCTAAGTTTTAGGACTTGTTATTTAGTTCAAATAAGGAAAGATTTAATTATCATAATCTTAGTCGATTTTAAAGTCCTAAATATTAGAAAAATAATTAAATTATAATTTTATCCAATATGAAATACTATGTATTTAAAAGATAAAAAAGACGAACGATATTTCGTTAAAGTTTTCGTGATTTTAGTATAATATAGAATATCAAATAGATAGATAGATAGATAGATAATCACATTGCAGAATAGTTTTAGTTCCACAACCTCCTTTGCCTTCTTGCTGATTTATAGCTTGCTCGGAGACTTGCAATAGCTCACTGCTGACTAAGAATTCAAGTACCTATAGAGTGAAGAGTCAGCGTATAGTTTTTTTAACTATGATAAATGTGAGCACCTAATTTTTGATTATATTTGAATTTTTATCACTTTCTACTATGTAAATATTTTTAGAAAATTAGTATATATTTGTTTTAGCTTTGTTACATTTTTTTACATAGGGTAAAAATTAAAAATAATTTAAAAGGTCAAATTATTACTATTAGTATTATTTTTATTTTTTATCTTTATTTTAAAATAAAATAAATTAAAAAAACAAAAAAAACAATTTTTTTTTTCAATTTTCGGATAGGAATAAAATAATAGAAAAATTAAAAGTATGAAATAAAAATTAAAAGTAGGTGAAAATTATTTAATAAAAAAGTAAAAGAAAGTGAAAAATTAAAAAATAAAAGTAAGAGAATGTGAAAATTTTAAAAATGAAAAGTAAGAGAAAGATGAAATTAAAAAATAAAAGTAAAGGTAGCTGAAATATTTTTTTTAAAAAAAAGTAAAAGAAAGTGGAAATTTTAAAAAAATAAAATAAAATAAGTGAAAATTAAAAAAGAAAAGTAAAATAAGTGAAAAATAAAAAAAAAGTAAATTAAAAAAGTGGGAAATAAAAAAAATAACATTAAAGGAAAGTGGGAAATTATTTTTTTTAAAAAAGAAGAAAAATGGAAAGTGAGAATTCTTTTTAATTAAAAACTAATAAAATAATAAAATAAAATAAAAATCTGAAAAATTCCGAATTATTTTTTCTACAAATAGAAAAGAAATATGAGGAGAAAAGGAGGGAGAAAGCGAAAAAAAGAAGGGAGGAGGGAATTGAGAGAAATTATTTTTCCTTCTTCTACGCTAAGGAAAATTTCTACTCGTGTCATTCTTTCTTCGTTTTTTTTTTCGAAAAATCTAGCAAGTCATCACCCAAAATCCAACAAAAAATGCTTCAAAATATCCCTTTTCACACGCCAAACAGTGGAGTCAATAGTCGATGTCGAGAATTCCGTTGGAGCTCCGTTGACTAGCTTTGATGTTCTTCTTCGCTTATGCTTGTTCGGCGTTCGTCTGAGTTATTGTACCTGTTCTTGAAGACTCATTTAGTTGGAAATTTTGCATTAAAGGTTTATTCTGTCCTCTGTTCATTTTATCTTATTTCATATGATTTTATTTATTTGCCTTTAAATTTTATAAATAATAATAGAAATTAGTCCTTAAAAGTTATATGCTTAATTATGTTTCTAGAAATATGGTATTCAAGCTTACTTTAAAATTGGGAAGATTTTGACCCTAATAAGTTTGGGCTCCAATTGTTAGGCTATAGGGTATTGGTATATGATAGTTTATTTATTCAAATATCTAAAATCATACACTTCTTCCACAAGTAATTCCATAATTCATGACCTCACAATAATCTCAAAGTTTAGGAAGAATAATGAATATCGTTAGAGTGCTTTAGGTGAGCTTTTAATTAGTTTATCGCGATTATGTATACCTTCGCATGGTTAAATTGTGATTTTCAAAATTAAAACCGAAGTATGTATTCGCGCAACTTTGGTCAAAACAATCTTAATATAATAAAATGTTAATTGCGTGCACGTACACATGACATGATTTTGGCACAATAAACAAAACGGATTCACACACGTGATTCGTTTCAAAGATAATTCTATATTTTAATATAAAAGCGGATAGATAAAATATGAAAACCAATAAATCACAGTTTATCTAAAATTAATTCAAGCCAAGTTGTAGTCAATAAAGTGACCGTGCTAGAACCACGGGACTCGGGAAATGCCTTACACCTTCTCCCCGATCAACAGAATTCCTTACCCGGACTTTATTTTTGCAGACCAATAATAATAGAGTCAACCTTCCTTTGACTAGGGATTCAAATAAAAGGTGACTTGGAACACCCAAAAAATCAATTCCAAGTGGCGACTCTGTAAATATAATAATCCTTATTCAAATTTGTCACTTTAATTGGAAAAATTCTTTAACCCACAACAATCCATAACACATATATCTTTTAGGGAAAAAAGAGGTGTGACAGCTCTGGCGACTCTGCTGGGGATAAGAACCTAGAACTTCTGGTTCAGGGTTCAGAATTCGAGCTTGTAATGTGATCTATACTTTATTTTCTTGATTGTTGATATTACTATATTTGTAGGCCTAATGTGCTAATTGTCGCTCATTTACTGCTTTGATATTATTTGAACTATATAAACTGCCTTCTTACGCCTCCCTTCTGAGTCTTCTGAATTTATGGTACACACGTGCGCGTGGCCCACTTTTCTGTTAGAGGTCATACCAAATAGAACGAGGCTGGATCAGTAATTAGGCTAGGTAGACTTTCGTGTTCCCGGTACATTGCCCCTACCTCGGCTCGAGCTGTCCGCTTGGGTAAGCCAGACACCCCCTATCCCCCCCCCCCTCAGGATTTTAAATCTAGAATAATATAACCTCATGCCAGATCCCTAGTAGGAACGTTTGTTTGTATCACGTGCATTTGACTTTGGGGACTCAACAGAGGGGTTAGGTCCATCTAGGACAGGTGTACCCGATAATTACAAGACCATCGTGATGCATCTTATGTGCTACATGTACATGATGTTAAAATAAGAATTGAGAGAAAACCAGAAGGAAGAAAATAGGAGAGAGAGAAAATTTACTTGGTTTTTAAAAAATCTCGGTATTTAAAAATTCAAAAACCCTGTCAAAATTTTACCCCAAAAACGATTATTATAAAATAAGATTGAATTATTCCTAAAAATAAAAGTGTCATCGTATTCCTGAAATATTGACCAAACTACGCGGGTTTGATTCTCACCGGATGTGAGATACGTAGGCAAACCTCATCGGTTCCGGCCCTAATTTTTAAAAATCCAAAAATATTTTCATTTAATTCCTTCTTTAGAAGTCTTTCTTTAGAAAATCCCAAATAAAAAAAATTTAAAACCAAAAATATTTTCTTTCTTTTTAAAAGTCTTTCATTCGAAAAAGAAAATCAAATCAAAATCCAAAAATATATATATATATTTCCTTCTTTAAAAGTCTTTCTTCGGAAAAAATAAAATAAAAATAAAAATTCAAAAAAAAAAATCTTTCTTCTTTAGAAGTCTTTCTTTTAAAAAATTCTCAAAAAAATTTAAAAAGAAATATATTAAAAAATTAAAATCCGAAAATATTTTCTTTACTCTTAAAGAAGTTTTTCTTTCAAAATTTTCCCTCCAAAAAAAAATAAAAAACTCAAAACTCAAAAATATGTTCGTTGTTAGAAGTTTTCGTGATTTGTTTTGTATATGAGTAAAAAACAATTAAGGAAAAAAGGATTAGTTTGTTTACTTTATTCTTGATCTTGCCTGAACTACGTGATGATCTAATTCATGCGGCGTCATGATACGTAGGCAATCCCCATCGGATTCGATCATAGCCATAAACAAATTGAGTGAAAAAATAAATCGAAAAAAGAAGAAGAAAATAATTAAGTTAAAAAGAAAGAAAAGAGTGACAAAAAAATAATAAAGAAAAACAAAGAGCGAAAAACAACAAAGAGAGAAAGAAAAAAGAAATCAAGGTATGAAAAAAAAAAGAAAAAAAAGAAAAAAGAAAAAAAAAGAGTCTCCCCAGAAGGAATGAGTTCACCCCTGTTGGTGAATCATACTCGAGCTTGTTCCAAAAAGTTAGTCAGACTAGGTCTACTACAGCCAGTAGCCCTGAACCGGCACACCGAGCTAATGCTAGATGTGAATACCACTCTGGAGCTGTGGGACATGATACGGAAGACTGTTGGATTCTTAAGAGAGCAGTGGAAGACTTCATCAAGGTCAAGACAATAGTGCTTATGGATGAAGAGGCCCCTAATATGATGAACAATCCTCTACCTACTCACACCAATGGGACAGTAGTCGGAATAATCTGTAAAGATGAGGAATTTGATCAAGCACTGAAAGTCACAGTAGCCATTGCCGCGGCAGAAGAGAAACCTAAAAACGGACGCCAAACCTGAAAAGTTCTCTGTCAGATGGGAGTCTCGGTAGCCGGTCTAGCTATCTTTTCTGCATCTGGATTATTTCAGGGTGTAATCCGGACGTTTTACTTTTACTGTCTTACTTTCTGATGTAAATCTTTCTTTTATAAAAATTTTAAAAAAAATCAAATCAAATGAAATTAATATTTCATTGTACAGGAATGTCTCTTTTCTTAATCCTGTCACCCTCCTTATTCTCTTTAAAGTTCTGTTAATACAGATTTTAATAACATGACATACTTGCGAACTTCATTCCTAGATCCTAAAATATTGTTAGACCTCGAAATAATGAATCAAGAAGTAGAATGTGTTAAAGATAAGGCTTGTGAGAAAATAAACAAAGAATTGGAACAGTAGGCCTAGGCCAAGTCCGAATGAAATCAGAAGAAGTTGAAATTCCCTCTATTCAGATTATTGTTGAAGCCGAGATTGAGGATAAAGATTGGGTCAAGAATCGATTGGAACAATTGACACTGATTGATGAAAAGCGATTGGTCGCAGTTTGTCACGGGCAGTTGTACCAACAAAGAATAGCCAGTGCCTACAACAAGAAAGTGCGGCTCAGGAAATTTGAAGTGGGGCAACTCGTTTTGAGATGTATCCTCCCGCATCATGAAGAAGCTAAAGGAAATTGGCTCCAAATTGATGCAGTCAAAAAGGTACTATATTTGACCCTTCACACAGCTTTAATGCTCAATGATTGGGATGACAAAGGCTTTTATTATCGCTACCCAAACACCATTAACTCTTTTTGCCACCCCTTTGAGCCGGTTACTTTTCTTTGATTATCCTCTTTGGAACCTGAAGGAGTTATTGAAAAAAACAAGAAAGAAAAAAAAGGAAAAGGAAAGAGAAAGAAAACAAAACAGATAGAAAGACAAAAGAAAAAAAAATAGTTCATGTTACCTTGAACTACGTTCGACTTGATTCCTAAAGGATACGTAGGCAGCCTATCTCTGGGGTTCAGTCACACCAAAATAAAAATCCACATTTTCAAAAAAAAAAAAAAAAACTAAAATTGGGGCACATGTTACAATGGTTCGACGATGGTTTCGCCTTAAAGGTTTCAAAGTTGTAATTCAATCCAAATCCTTTTTACCCAAATCCTTTTCAAGTCCTTCCGATTAATCAACGAGAATGTTCAAGAATTGGAGAATACAGTTACTTAGATCTAATATAACCAAATGAGAGAAATAAAATAAGAGTGTCTTATTGGTGAAAAAACCCTCACGCGCATCGTAGGTCGATGTCGAGCAGAGAAAATAAAAATAAGAGAGTCTTGTTAGTGAAAACCCGCAAAGGACACTATAAGGCGATGGTGAGAAGAGAAATGAGAGAGGTCAGTTAGTGAAAATCCGCAGAGAGCACTACTGATCGAAAAGAGGATCTTCACAGCCATTGGCATCGACACAGTCCTAGGCAAGGTTTCTCGGTTTCGAGTCAAAAGTTGTGTTGAATTGCTGAGAGTCGGACGGTTTACACAGATCATGCATCCAGTCCAAAAGCATGCCATGTTCATTGAAGTCCGCATGTACTCCCAGATAAGTCCTTTAATTTTTATTCCCCGAAAGGGACACCTCTTATTTAAACTCATTCCCCATTCCATTATTGTTTTCTTTGAATCCTTTTCGGTATAACTTCGTGTCAAAATAAAGGCAAAAAAAGGATGGTAGGACCGATTATAGGGCTCTCGTTTGAAGCAAACAGATACATTGAAAAGGCACCCAACCTCGGCAGGAGCATCATGTCAACCCCGACTGGCCATGGTGGCTGATTCTTTGAAATCAAAAACTCTCAAAAGGAGGAAATCAAATTGAAAGTGCCAACAAGGGCAAAATAAAGTTTAAAAGGTTAAGTCCCAAGGGGCTAACTGTTTTGGAAAAGTTTGAAAAGCCAAAGGTTTTCCAATGCTCTGAAATTGAAAGTCGAAAGTGAAATGCCACAAAGGCAAAATAAAGTTGAAAAGGTTAAGTCCCACGCGACCAACCATCATGTAAAAGTTTGAAAAGTCAAAGGTTCTTTGGGGCCAGAAATGCAAGTGGTATTCACGAAACATCTAGTGGCGAGTTGAAATCATCATCAAAAGAAGATGGGCACAAAGCCAAGCTGCCAAAGACATCAAGGCCACAAACCGACCACCACTTTTAAAACTCATAATTTTTCTTTGTTTGCAGCAGAAACAAAGCACTGCAGAATGGCGACTCCTAAAAGACAAATGTCACCAAAGGTATGTTTCCTCAAAATCTCCACTTTCCTTTAATTTTAGCATGCATCACTATTGTTCATACCTCTCATTTTCGTAGCTTAACCCCAGGTAGAACCTTTTCGTCTAGGGGGATCCAGCTCATAGTTCCGGGTAGAAGTACTCTTCGCTCAGGATATTTTACATAGCTTAACCCAGGTAGAACCTTTTCGCCTAGGGAGATCCAGCTCATAGTTCCGGGTAGAAGTACTCTTCGCTCAGGATATTTTACATAGCTTAACCCAGGTAGAACCTTTTCGCCTAGGGGGATCCAGTTCATAGTTCCGGGTAGAAGTACTCTTCGCTCAGGTTGTTTTTTGAAGCTTAACCCAGGTAGAACCTTTTCGCCTAGGAGGATCCAGCTCATAGTTCTGGGTAGAAGTACTCTTCGCCCAGGATTGTTTTTTGTAACTTAACCCAGGTAGAACCTTTTCGCCTAGGGGGATCCAGCTCATAGTTCCGGGTAGAAGTACTCTTCGCTCAGGTTGTTTTACGTAGCTTAACCCAGGTAGAAACATTTCGCCTAGGGGGATCCAGCTCATATTCCGGGTAGAAGTACTCTTCGCCAGGCTCGCTTTTTGCAGTTTAACCCAGGTAGAACCTTTTTGCCCAGGGGATTCATTTTCATTTCAGTAATACAGGGCACCAACCCCTGGTTACATTTCTTTTCCGTAAGACAGGGTGCCATCCCCTGTTTACATTTTCTTAACAATATCAGGGTACACCAATCCCTAGTCGCTTTTCCAATATAGGGTCTCCACTCCCTAGTTTCTTTTATTTTAGACATAGGGTCTCCATTCCCTAGTCTCTGATTTATTTTCGGGGTACACCATTCCCGACCTTTTATTGCTTTCAATAAAGAACTAGTTTTGAATTTTGTTACAATAACTCACGAAAATTTCCTAGTGCAAATTGGGGCAGAAAAATTTCCCTCGTTTGTTTGTTTTGGTGTATGAGTAGGTTTTACCTCGAGGCACAGGGTTCGAGATGGCCAAAAGAAGAAGTCTCAATTCAGAATAAAAGAAAAGAAAAAAATAGGTGGATCCAAAATGCAAAAGTAGTTGAAAAGATGTGGAATGCTCAAGATATGACTGAAGCCACGAGTATTGGAGTCCCGTTTTGATTAGAAGAAGCTATAGATCAATGAACTAGCACCTACAGCTAACGAGCATCAAGGTTTAGATGAGAGTCTAGTCTGCATGAAGAACCAGTCAAGACTCAAGATCAAGTTTCAGAAAACTCATAGATAGGAATCTTATAACTCATAGCTGATAGGCTTGTTGAGTTTCTTTTTTATTTTGATATAATAGCAGGACCACAGACTGGAGCCTCGACGGAACCTTACTCGACTCTTTAACTCATCATTTCACCATTCTCCTTGAACTACACGTGACCCGATTCCCCTATAACCCGGGATATGTAGGTTGTCCAAAATCAGGACTCGGTTACACCCTATCTTTTATTTTTTTTCCTTTTGAATAATGGTTTGGTAAAAAATTAGTCACATGGTTCACCTACTCTTTGCCTGAAAACTCTTCATGTTTTCATGCAAAGAGGGGCAGTTGTGAGCACCTAATTTTTTACTATATTTGAATTTTTACCAATTTCTACTATGTAAATATTTTTAAAAAATTAGTATATATATGTTTCAGCTTTGTTACATTTATTTATATAGGGTAAGAATTAAAAATAATTTAAAAAGTCAAATTATTACTAATAGTATTATTTTTATTTTTTATCTTTATTTTATAATAAAATAAATTAATAAAAAATAAATATTGTTTTTAATTTTCGGATAGGAATAAAATAATAGGAAAATTAAAAGTATAGAATAAAAAAAGTAAAAGTAAAAGTAGGTGGAAAATGTTTAATAAAAAAGTCAAAGAAAGTGGAAAATTAAAAAATAAAAGTAAAAGAATATAAAAATTTTAAAAATGAAAAGTAAGAGAAAGATAAAATTAAAAAATAAAAGTAAAGGTAGCTGAAATTTTGTTTAAAAAAAGTAAAAGAAAGTAGAAATTTAAAAAAGAAAAGTAAAATAAGTGGAAATTAAAAAAAAAAAGTAAAATAAGTAAAAAATAAAATAAAGTAAAGTAAAAAAAGTGAAAAATTAAAAAAAATAAAAGTAAAGGAAAGTGGGAAATTATTTATTTTTAAAAAAGAAGAAAAATGGGAAGTGGGAATGTTTTTTAATTAAAAAATAATAAAATAATAAAAAACAAAAATCTGAAAAATTTCGATTTTTTTTCCTATAAATAGAAGAGAAATGTGAGGAGAAAAGGAGGGAGAAAGAGAAAAAAAGAAGGGAGGAGGGAATTGAGAAAAATTATTTTTTCTTTTTCTACGCTAAACAAATTTCTACTCGTGTCATTCTTTTTTCGTCTTTCTTTTCAAAACCTCCAGCAAGTCATCACCCAAAACCCAACAAAAAATACTTCAAAATATCCCTTTCCACACTCCAAATAGTGGAGTCAATAGTCGATGTCGAGAATTCCGTTGGAGTTCCGTTGACTAGCCTTGATGTTCTTCTTCGCTTATGCTTGTTCGACGTTCATCTGAGTTATTATACCTATTCTTGAAGACTCATTTAGTTGGAAATTTTGCATTAAAGGTTTATTATTTCCTCTGTTCTTTTTATCTTATTTCATGTGATTTTATTTATTTGCCTTTAAATTTTATAAATAATAATGTAAATTAGTCCATAGAGATTATATGCTTAATTATGTTTCTAGAAATATGGTATTTAAGCTTGCTTTAAAGTTGGGAAGATTTGGACCCTAATAAGTTTGGGCTCCAATTGTTGGGCTATAGGGTATTGGTATATGATAGTTTATTTATTCAAATATCTAAAATCATACACTTCTTCCACAAGTAATTTCATAATTCATGACCTCACAATAATCTCAAAGTTTAGGAAGAATAATGAACATCGTTAGAGTGCTTTAGGCGCGCTTTTAATTAGTTTATCGCGATTATGTATACATTCGCGTGGCATAATTGTGATTTTCAAAATTAAAATCGAAGTATGTGTTCGCTCAACTTTGGTCAAAACAATCTTAATATAATAAAATGTTAATTGCGTGCATGTACACGTGACATGATTTTGACACAATAAACAAAACGGATTCACACACATGATTCGTTTCAAAAATAATTCTATATTTTAATATAAAAGCGGATAGATAAAATATGGAAACCAATAAATTACAGTTTATCTAAAATTAATTCAAGCCAAGTTGTAGTCAATAAAGCGGCCGTGCTAGAACCACGGGACTCGGGGAATGCCTTACACCTTCTTTCCGGTCAACAAAATTCCTTACCCGGACTTTGTTTTCGCAGACCAATAATAATTGAGTCAAACCTTTCTTTGACTAGGGATTCAAATAAAAGGTGACTTGGAACACCCAAAAAATTAATTCCAAGTGGCGACTCTGTAAATAAAATAATCCATATTCAAATTTGTCACTTTAATTGGAAAAACTCTTTAACCCATAACAATCCATAATACATATATCTTTTGGAAAAAAAAGAGGTGTGACAATAAATCTAGTCTAGTTTGGTAAGATAATAAATGTCATAAATAATATGTTTTAAGAAGTGTAAATTTTTTTAGTAAGTTAAATCCCAAAGTGAAATACCTCTATTAACATATTTGTAAGATGCTCCAGCCTCCAAGTACGGATGAACATCAACACCCATGCCACGACCCCAAATTTCCTCCGGAGGAGGTCGTGATGGTACCTAGTCTCTAAGATTAGATAAGTCTATAAATGCGGAATAATAATAGATATTTGAAATAAATAAACTACAATTCAAATAATTACAACTCCCAAAACCCAGTAGAGATAAGCCACAAGTTTCTAAGAATTTATCCTCAATGTCTCTATATATCAAGATCTAAAGAAAAAAAAAAAGAAGCAACAAAATAATGATAGAAGGGGACTCCGGAGTCTGCGGACGCTGACAGATATACCTCGAAATCTCCGTACACAGGTAACTCACTGATGTCTGGGCTGGTAAGATGTACCTGAATCTGCACAAAATGATGTGCAGAAGCGTAGTATGAGTACACCACAACAGTACCCAATAAGTGCCAAGCCTAACCTCGGTAGAGTAGTGACGAGGTCAGGTAAGGCCCTACTGGAAAATAAATAATGGCATGGTAAAATGTTTAACAATATAATAAAATAAAATGACAATGAAAATGAATCAAGTAGTATGTCACCATTTAATTATACCAAATAATGACAAATAATACCCCGTGGAAACAAAACATAATTCTTTTCAACATTAAGAAAAACAAAATCACAACAATAATGAAAGGCATCTGCGGCCATAAATCAACATCAACAAGGGCACTCCCGAGGTACCGCCTCGTAGTCCCAAATCATAAATAAATCACAATATCTCATTTCCTTATATCACCGCGGGAGCCTTCACAATTTATTTTAAAGAAAATATTTTTTCCGAAATAACATCCCGCGTTTTAGCCACCCTTATCACACCGCATGACTTCTAGTAGTTCCCCTACTAGCCACGCGTATCAAGCCACCCTTATCTCACCGCATGCGTTTCAACACCCAGACCTTATACCACAACATGCGTATCAATATCACAATATATCACAATTTGCACCTCAAGTGCCCAAATAATCAAATTTGTCAAAATAACAACATCAACAATATTTTTCCATAACAGGGAGTTCACGATTCAAGCACAATGAGTACAAAATCTCACAAAAATATTCAGGAATAAATCACTCAACAAAGTAATATTTAAATTTTTTTTAATATGTTGCTTCAATACCAAATTTAAAATGTCAAATACTTCATATTAATAATATTTAATTTCAAGAAAATCAACCTTCAAATAATGCATAAAATAATAGAAACCAAGTTTCAACTAAACAAGTAAAACAATTAGCAGGAAAAGGTCAAGCAAATTTAAAATATAAAAAATAATTTAATCAATGATGAAGAATATAACAAGGTAAAATTATTTAATTAATATGCAACAGTGATCTACATAATTTAAAAATATAATCTTCCACATTTAGCCCGTGTACACACTCCTCACCTCGTGGAACAATTATCACATCAATACCAATCCTAGGGGAACTTTCCCCCACACAAGGTTAGATAAGTCACTTACCTCGACTTTCTCCAATTTAATCCACTAGTAGGCCTTTTCCTCGATTATCTAACTCTGAATGGCTCGAATCTAGCCAAAATAATTCGATACAGTCAACAAAAATTACAGGAATCAAGTTCATAAGAAAATATTGTATTTCTCGAAATCCGGCGAAAGTTACAAAATATGAACGCCCATACAACCACGAGTCTAACCATACCAAAATTACTAAATTCCAATAACAATTCGGCTCTCAAATCCTCAAATTTATCCAAGAGAGTTTTCAAACTTTTCCAACTTAATTCACCAATTAAATGATAAAAACAGTGACGGATTCAGGTAATCTAACCAAAATTGAGTTAAAAACACTTACCCCAATATTTTCTCTAAAAATCTCCCGAAAATCGCCTCTCCCTGAGCTCCAATTCGTCAAAAATAAAAAATGGGACGAAGTCCTATTTTCTGAACTTGAACTCTCTGTCCAGTGGTCTCTTCTTCGCGAAGCACAAAAATGTGCTGCCTAACTTTCCTCTTTGCGAACGCGAGGGTCTACTCGCGAACACGATGCCTTACCAAAATTGGCCTTTGCGAACACGATCCCTCCTTCGCGAACGCGATCCCTCCTTCGCGAACGTGAAGATTTAATGCCTAATCCCTCAGCCTGGCCTGGCCCTTCTACGCGAACGCGAATGCCTTCACGCATTCGCGATGAACAATGCCATCACCCTTCGCGAACGCCTTCACGCATTCGCGATGAACAATGCCATCACCCTTCGCGAACGCGGTCCCTTCTTCGCGAATGCGAAGAGAAATTTCTCGCCTGCCCAGATTTCCTATTCGCGAACGCGAGACCTCTCTTGCGAACGCGAGAAATCCTTCAACTGTTCCCAAGTCCGAAAATGATCCGTTAACCTTCCGAAACTCACCCGAGGCCCTCGGGACCTCAACCAAATATACCAACAAGTCCTAAAACATCATACGGACTTAGTCGAATTCTCAAATCACATCAAATAATGCTAAATCACAAATCACACCCCAATTCAAGCTTAATGAAACTTAAGAATTTCCAACTTTAACATTTGATGCCGAACCCTATCAAATCAAATCCGATTGACCTCAAATTTTGCGCACAAGTCATAAATGACATAATGGAGCTAAGAAAATTTTCAGAACTGGATTCCGATCCCGATATCAAAATATCAACTCCCCGGTCAAACTTCCAAACTTAAATTTCATATTTTAGCCATTTCAAGCCTAATTTAACTACGGACTTCCAAATAAAATTCCGAACACACTCCTAAGTCCAAAATCACCATACAGAGCTGTTGGAATCATCAAAATTTTATTCCGGAGTCATTTGCGCATAAATCGGCATCCGGTCACTATTTGAACTTAAGCTTTAAAACTTGGAACTATGTGTTCCAGTTCATTCTAAAACCTCACCGGACCTAAACCAATTACTCCGGCAAGTCATATATCAGTTATAAAGTACAGAATGAGTAGTAAATAGGGTAATGGGGCTACAACTTCTAAAACGACTGGCCGGGTCGTTACATTCTCCCCCTCTTAAAACAATCGTTCGTCCTCAAACGAGCATAGAGACAAACTTGAAGTGGTGAAAAGATGAGGATAATGGCTGCGAATATCCTGCTCGGTCTCCCAAGTAGCCTCCTCGACCGGATGACCCATCCACTGAATCTTCACGGAAGCAATGTTCTTTGACCTCAGCTTTCGAACTTGCCTGTCTAAAATAGCCACTGGTTCCTCAATATAAGATAGATCCTTGTCCAACCGAACTGAACTGAAGTCTAACACATGAGACAGATCGCCTTGATATTTTCGGAGCATAGAAACATGAAATATCGGATGAACGACAGAAAGACTAGGTGGTAGTACAAGTCTGTAAGCCACCTCTCCAACTCTCTCAAGAATCTCAAAAGGTCCGATATACCTCGGGCTCAACTTGCCCTTCTTTCCAAACCTCATAACACCCTTCATAGGCGAAACCTGGAGCAAGACCCGCTCACCAACCATGAATGCAACATCACGAACCTTCCAATCCGCATAACTCTTCTGTCTAGCTTGGGCTGTACGAAGTCGATCCTGAATCAATTTAACCTTTTCCAAGGCATCCTGAACCAAGTCTGTACCCAATAGTCTAGCTTCGCCCGGTTCGAACCAACTCACTGGAGACCGGCACCGCCTACCATATAGGGCCTCACACGGAGCCATCTGAATGATCGACTGGTAACTGTTGTTGCAAGCAAACTCTGCAAGTGGTAAGAACTGATCCCAAGAACCTCCAAAATCTATCACACACGCACGAAGCATATCCTCCAATATCTGAATAATGTGTTCGGACTGCCCCATCTGTCTGAGGGTGAATGTTGTACTCAACTCCACACGAGTGCCCAACTCTCACTGTACAGCCCTCCAAAATCGTGAGGTAAACTGTGTACCCCAGTCAGAGATGATAGATACCGGTACGCCATGAAGTCTGAAAATCTCGCGAATATAGACTTGAGCCAATTGCTCGGAAGAATAGATAGTCATCACAGGAATGAAATGAGCTGACTTGGTCAGCCTATCCACAATCATTCAAACTGCATCAAACTTCCGCTGAGTCCGTGGAAGCCCAACAATGAAATCCATAGTGATCCGCTCCCATTTCCACTCCGAAATTTCTAACTTCTGAAGCAATCCAACTGGCCGATGATGCTCATATTTTACCTGCTGACAATTGAGACACTGAGTTGATACTCCACTATGTCTTTCTTCATCTGCCTCCACCAATAGTGTTGTCTCAAGTCCTGATACATCTTTTTAGCACCCGGATGAATGGAGTACTGCAAACTGTGAGCCTCTTGGAGAATCAACTCACTCAAACCATCTACATTAGGCACACATAGCCTGCCCTGCATCCGTAATACACCGTCATCTCCAATAGTGACTTCCTTGGCATCACCGTGTTGAACTGTGTATCTAAGGATAAGCAGATGGGGGTCATCATACTGACGCTCTCTGATACGATCATAAAGACAAGACTGAGAAATCACACAAGCCAAATCTCGGCTCTGCTCGAAAATATCCAACCTGACAAACTAGTTGGCTAAGGCCTGAACATCCAAGGCTAAAGGCCTCTCTGCTACCGGTAAATATACTAAGCTGCCCAAACTCTCTGCCTTATGACTCAAGGCATCGGCCACTACATTGGCCATCCCGGGATGATAGAGAATGGTGATATCATAATCCTTAAGCAACTCCAACCATCTCCGTTGCCGCAAATTAAGATCCTTCTATTTAAACAGATGCTGTAGACTCAGGTGATCGGTGTAGACCTCATATTGGACACCGTACAAATAATATTGCCAAATCTTCAAGGCATGAACAATAGCTGCTAACTCAAGGTCGTGGACGGGATAATTCTTCTTATGTACCTTTAACTGTCTGGACGCATAGGCAATCACCCTACCGTCTTGCATCAATACTGCGCCGAGACCAATACATGACGCATCACAATACACAGTATAAGACCCTGAACCTGTAGGTAATACCAATACTGGAGCTGTAGTCAAAGATGTCTTGAGCTTTTGGAAGCCCTAATCACATTCCTCGGTCCACCTGAACGGAGCACTCTTCTGGGTCAATTTGGTCATAGGTGCAGCAATAGAAGAGAAACCCTCTACAAATCGGCGATAATACCCTGCCAAACCCAGAAAACTTCGGATCTCCGTAGCTGAGGACGGTCTGGACCAACTCTGCACTGCTTCAATCTTCTTCAAATCTACCTTGATCCCCTCGCACGAAACTATATGGCCCAAAAATCCCACTGAATCAAGCCAGAATTCACACTTTGAAAATTTGGCATCTAACTTCTTTTCTCTCAAAGTCTAAAGCACAGTCCTCAGGTGCTGCTCATGATCTTCCCAACTCCGGGAATACACTATAATGTCATCAATAAACACAATGACGAAAGAATCAAGACAGGGCTGAAATACACTATTCATTAAGTGCATAAATATTGCTGGGGCCTTGGTTATCCCAAATGACATTACAAGGAACTCATAATGACCATACCGAGTCCTAAAAGCAGTCTTCGGGATATCTGGTTCCCGAATCTTCAACTGATGATAGCCTGAACGCAAGTTGATCTTAGAGAACACTCTGCCACCCTGAAGCTGATCAAATAGGTCATCAATATGTGGTAATGGATACATGTTCTTCACTGTTACCTTGTTCAGCTGACGATAATCAATACACATCCACATAGAACCATCCTTCTTCTTCACAAATAAGACAGGAGCACCCCAAGGCGATACACTGGGTCGAATGAAGCCCTTATCAAGCAACTCTTGTAACTGTTCTTTTAATTCTTTCAACTCTGCTGGGGCAATACGATATGATGGAATAGAAATGGGTTGAGTGCCCGGTAACAAATCAATGCCAAAGTCAATATCCCTGTTTGGTGGCATACCCGGAAGATCCGCTAGAAATACATCAGGAAAAAATCCCTTACTATAGGAACTGACTCCACGGTAGGAGTATCAATACTAACATCTATCACATAGGCCAGATACGCATCATACCCCTTCTCAACCATTCGTTGAGCTTTAAGAAATAAAACAACCCTGCTAGGAACATGATCCGAGGTACCTCTCCACTCTAGCCACGGTAGACCTGGCATAGCCAACGTCACCGTCTTGGCATAACAATCAAGAATAGCGTGATAGGGCGACAACCAGTCCATGCCCAAAATACTATCGAAATCAACCATACATACATGCGGTCCACAATAATAGATTCACCCACGGGTGTAGATACATAAACAGAAGAACTCAAGGAATCACGGGATACGCCCAAATATGGGGAAAAATAAGATGACACATAAGAATAAGTGGAGCCTGGATCAAATAAGACTGATGCATCTCTATGACATACCGGAATAATACCTGTGATAACAGAATCGGATGCAACGGGCTCTGTCCTAGTAGGAAGGGCATAATATCTGGCCTGGCCTCCCCCTCTAGAGGGACCTCTATCTGTCCGACCTCCATCTCTAGCTGGCTGTGCATGTGGAGTGGCAACTGGTGCAGAAATCATGGCCTGAGAAGCCTGAGGACCCTGTGGAATGGGTGGGGCCTGAGAAATCTGTGGAGGTGCAGCCTCATAAGTCTGGGGAAATCCCTCATGATGTGACGAGTGTCACCATACTCAAAACAATCCCTCGGAGGACGTAGCTGCTGGGACTGGCTCGGGACTGATCGACTAGACTGCCCGCTGAAGGCACCCCGTACAGGAGGTACAGAAGACACTGGCGGTGCATAATATGGGAGGTCTGGGAGTAGCCGGAATACCACTGGAAACTGAAAGTGCTGAATGAATAGGATGACTCACATAGCCTCTACAATGATGGGCTACAGCTGGGGCACGAGAATTATTATATGTGCCAGAATCTCGGGGTCTCTTAGTTTCCCTCTCTTCCCTCTCCCTAATCCGCATACCTTCCAATCTCCTAGCAATTGACACCACCTGTTGGTATGTGATGTCCATCTCTAGTTCTCGGGCCATACTGAATCTGATACTAGGGTGGAGACCCTCAATAAATCTGCGAACCCGCTCTAGAACAGTAGCAACTAAGGCTGGTGCATGCCTAGACAAATCACTGAATCGGACCGCATATTCCGACACGATCATAGAACCCTGGCGCGACTGCTCAAACTCTGCGCGCCATGCATCTCTAAGACTCTGAGGAACATACTCCTTTAAGAACATATCTGAAAATTGAGTCCAAGTAAGTGAAGCTACCTCAGCCGGACTATCCAACTCATATGCCCGCCACCACTGGTAGGCTGCTCCTCTAAGCTGAAATGTCGTGAAAGAAACCCCACTGGAATCCACAATAGCCATAGTACGGAGGATACGATGACATTCCTCCAGAAAACCCTGAGCATCCTCTGAAGCTAAACCGCTGAAAGTGGGAGGGTGGTACTTCTTGTACCTCTCGAGCCTGAGCTGCTCCCCCTCTGAAACTGTTGTCCTAACCTCAGGCCGAACTGGGACAATTGGCTGCACTGGTATAACCTCTGGGGCATGGTCAACTTGGTCCCGTGGCTCTGGGGTATGGGCGGCGGGAGTCTGTGCTCCTCCCCCAGCCTGAGATGTGGCAGGAGCAAGTAGAATTAACCCTGCTTGAGCTAGAGTGCCAAACATGCTCAAAAGCTGGGCAAGGGACTCCTGAAGTGCAGGAGTAGTAACAGGCGTCTCAGGTGCCTGTTCTCCAACTGGAGCTACTGGTGGATCTACTGCAGCAGCTCGTGCAGGTGCTCTGGCCGCACCACGTGGTCTTCCTCGGCCTCTGGCACGGCCTCTGCCCTGACCCCGGCCTTTTGCGGCTCCAATAGAGGGCACGAGTGTCTGATCATCGGATCCAGTTGTGCGTGTCCTCACCATCTATGAGAGAATAGAAAGACAATAGTTTAAAATTTTTGAAGTCAACAGTGCGCACAATAAAGAATCAAAGAAGTGAATATTTTCCAAATAGTAACATATCCTCCCAAAGATAAGTACACATGTCTCTGTGCCGATCCGCAAGACTCTACTAAACAATCTTGTGACTCATAATACCTATGAACCTAGAGCTCTGATACCAACTTGTCACGACCCCAAATTCCCTCCGTAGGAGGTTGTGATGGCACCTAGTCTCTAAGACTAGGTAATCCTATCAATGCAGAATAATAATAGATATCTGAAATAAATAAACTACAATTCAAATAATTACAACTTCCAAAACCTAGTAGAGATAAGTCACAAGCTTCTAAGAATTTATCCTCAATGTCTCTATATATCAAGGTCTAAAGAAAAAAAAAGAAAAGGAATCAACAAAATAATGATAGAAGGGGACTCCGGAGTCTGCCGACGCTGGCAGATATACCTCGAAGTCTCCATACATAGGTAACTCACTGATGTCTGGGCTGATAAGATATACCTGGATCTGCACAAAAAGATGTACAAAAATATAGTATGAGTACACCATAACGGTACCCAGTAAGTGCCAAGCCTAACCTCGGTAGAGTAGTAACGAGGTCAGGTCAGGCCCTACTGGAAAATAAATAATGGCATGGTAAAATATTTAATAATATAATAAAATAAAATGACAATGAAAATGAATCAAGTAGTCTGTCACCATTTAATTACACCAAATAATGACAAATAATACCTCGTGGAAACAAAACAGAATTCTTTTCAACATTAAGAAAACAAAAAATCACAACAATAATCAAAGGCATCTGCGGCCATAAATCAATATCAACAAGGGCACTCCCGAGGTACCGCCTCGTAGTCCCAAATCATAAATAAATCACAATATCTCATTTTCTTATATCACCGCGGGAGCCTTCACAATTTATTTTAAAGAAAATATTTTTTCCGAAATAGCATCACGCGTTTTAGCCACACTTATCACACCACATGACTTCTAGTAGTTCCCCTACTAGCCACGCATATCAAGCTACCCTTATCTCACCGCATGCGTTTCAACACCCAGACCTTATACCACAACATGCGTATCAATATCACAATATATCATAATTTGCACCTCAAGTGCCCAAATAATTAAATTTGCAAAAATAACAACATGAACAATATTTTTTTCACAACAGGGAGCTCACGGCTCAATCACTCAACAAAATAATATTTAATATTTTTTTAATACATTGCTTTGATACCAAATTTAAAATGTCAAATACTTCAAATTAATAATATTTAATTTCAAGAAATCAACCTTTAAATAATGCACAGAATAACAGAAACCAAGTTTCAACTAAACAGGTAAAACAAATAGCAGGAAAAGGTCAAGCAAATTTAAAATATAAAAAAAATATTTAATCAATGATGAAGAATATAACAAGGTAAAATTATTTAATTAATATGCAACAGTGATCTACATAATTTAAAAACATAATCTTCCACGTTTAGCCCGTGTACACACTCATCACCTCGTGTACACGACTTTCAACACATTATAATTATCACATCAATACCAATCCTAGAGAAAATTTTCCCCACATAAGGTTAGATAAGTCACTTACCTCGACTTGCTCCAATTTAATTCACTAGTAGGCCTTTTCCTCGATTATCCAACTCTGAATGGCTTGAATCTAGCCAAAATAATTCGATACAGTCAACAAAAATTACAGGAATCAAGTTCATAAGAAAATATTATATTTTTCAATAAAATCCGAAATTAACTCAAAAATCGCACGTGAGGTCCACGTCTTAGAATCCGGCGAAAGTTATGAAATATGAACGTCCATACAACCACGAGTCTAACCATACCAAAATTACTAAATTCCGATAATAATTCGGCCCTCAAATCCTCAAATTTATCCAAAAGGGTTTTCAAACTTTTCCAACTTAATTCACCAATTAAATGATAAAAACAGTGACGGATTCAGGTAATCTAACCAAAATTGAGTTAAGAACACTTACCCCAATATTTTCTCTAAAAATCTCCCGAAAATCACCTCTCCCCGAGCTCCAATTCGTCAAAAATAAAAAATGGGACGAAGTCTCATTTTCTGAACTTAAACTCTCTGTCCAGTGGTCTCTTCTTCACGAACGCGGTCAGTGTCTCGCGTTCGCGAAGCACAAAAATGTGCTACCCAATTTTCCTCTTCGCGAACGTGAGGGTCCACTCGCGAACATGGTGCCTTACCAAACTTGGCCTTCGCGAACGCGAAGCTTTAATGCCCAATCCCCCAGTCTGGCCTCGCCCTTCTACGCGAACGCGAACGCGAACGCCTTCACGCGTTCGCGATGAACACTGCCATCACCCTTCGCGAACGCGGTCCCTTCTTCGCGAATGCGAAGAGAAATTTCTCGCCTGCCCAGCTTTCTTTTCGCGAACACGAGACCTCTCTCGCGAACGCGAATAAGAAAACCAGAGCTGGACACCATAAATCCTTCAGCTTTTCCTAAGTCCGAAAATGATCCGTTAACCTTCCGAAACTCACCCGAGGCCCTCGGGACCTCAACCAAATACACCAGCAAGTCCTAAAATATCATACGGACTTAGTCGAATCCTCAAATGATATCAGATAACGCTAAAATCACAAATCACACCCTAA
Organism: Nicotiana tomentosiformis; assembly: GCF_000390325.3. Taxonomy (NCBI): domain Eukaryota; kingdom Viridiplantae; phylum Streptophyta; class Magnoliopsida; order Solanales; family Solanaceae; genus Nicotiana; species Nicotiana tomentosiformis. The sequence continues at coordinate 121,882,498 of NC_090813.1, read as the reverse complement.
TTCAAGCTTAATGAAACTTAAGAATTTCCAACTTTCACATTCGATGTCGACACCTATCAAATCAAGTCCGATTGACCTCAAATTTTGCGCACAAATCATAAATGATATAACAGAGTTATGAAAGTTTTCAGAATTGGATTCCGATCCCGATATCAAAAAGTCAACTCCCCGGTCAAACTTCCAAACTTAAATTTTCTATTTTAGCCATTTCAAGCCTAATTTAACTACGGACTTCCAAATAAAATTTTGAACACACTCCTAAGCCCAAAATCACCATACGGAGCTGTTGGAATTATCAAAATTTTATTTTGGGGTCGTTTGCACATAAGTCGGCATCCGTTCACTATTTGAACTTAAGTTTTAAAACTTGGAACTAAGTGTTCCAATTCATTCCAAAACCTTACCGGACCTAAACAAATTACTCCGGCAAGTCATATATCAGTTATAAAGTACATAATGAGCAGTAAATAGGAGAATGGGGCTACAACTTTTAAAACGACTGGCCGGGTCGTTACAATCCACTTTCTTAGCTTGTATACCATTATGTGTGTGTGTGTGTGAGAGATATACACCGCACATACATTAGTCCAAATCTACTAATTCTGAATCTTGTATCAACTTACAATCGTGGCTATGGAACTGCTTCATTGGTGCAAATCCTTCTCGTCTATATGCATGAGATTTTTTTCATGTATCACACGAAAAGTTTCTCAAGCTTAATTAATAGTCAGGGTGTAAGGGCTCTTAAGCTTTTCACAATATAACAAAAGTCAGTATCTCTTCGCCATCTTTTCGCCATCTTTTCGACATATTGCAATGCGGATCCACTGTGTTAGTTATATGTTCACGTGAATCTAATAATTTTTGCCTAGACCTTATGTATATACTTAAAAAAAAAATTAATAAATATCTACAAATATTTTACGATGAGCACAGTATAACTGTAATACTAAATTGAGGTCATTGCAGAATATATGGAAGGCAAATTATGGATCCGCCTCTAAATTGCATGCGAGCGATAATATGTAAAAAAGTTCTTTGGATAAGTCCAATTCCAAATAATACCCTACAATATATATATATATAGTGGAATCTCCAACAGAAGGGAATTCCGTGGACTAATATTCCGTCCATAAATTATCCTAAACTGCGGTTTTATTCTTTGACAAGTTTTAAGGAAAAAATGAAATGATTCATACATTTAGTTAGCTATTCAATATCATCATACTTAGAGATCCAGAACATGTGAATGCCAAATTTGGAGCATCTGAGGCTAAGAAGCTGAAAGATTGTTGTCACGTTTCAATTACAGGAATGAAATACGTAAACAGTAGATGACAAATGCTCGTACTTTATCACACGTTTTCTCAAGATTTTGCTACTTTCTCATCTTTGATTTGCAAACTGTCAAGGGCTGAATTTTTCAATTATTAATAAACTAGTGAATTTGTCGCGCTCTGCGCGGTCATAAAATAAATAATTGAGATTTAAAAATTTTCTTTATAATTTTAATTCTATAAGTTGAATATGTAGAACATATTTATATTTTTAACAGTTAGCTCAGTGTTACAAAAAATAATTTGAAGTCAACAAAAAGAATGATATTAAAACTACAATGATATATGCTTAATAACTTCATATATACAACCATGTCGTAAAAAATCTTTTTGTGGTAAAAAAAAAAATAATTAGTAATAAAAACACATAGTATATGATTTAACTTTTTCGTCTTTCATAATTAGTAAAATTGTGTTGTCATTAGCAATTTTTTTTCTTTTGTAAATCAAGTAATCTATAAACCACAATAGAAATTTCTATATTCATTGTGACATTACACTTCTCCATTGAAGTAGTAGATTTCTCCAACAAAAAAATTATTTTACTTCTTCATTACTAAAAGGGAAAAAAGGAAATTATATTTTATTTACTTTATTCACTGTTTACATGCATGAGATGTGATTTGTATCTATATATATATATATATATATATATATATATATATATATATATATGTGTGTGTGTGTGTGTGGGGGGAGGATTTAAAGACATTTATGATAGAATATATATGATCAAGGCAATCCTAGATTCCTACTGTTTAACTTCACTCAGTGTCTTTATATTTCAAGTAATGGTTGGGGAATAGTTATCTTTGTTATCTATTTTTTCCTGAAAAACTTTATGCTTTTTCGGTCAAATGATGATTTAACTAATTCTAGTATTCTTAAATTTTCTTAAAAAAGGAAGAGAAAAAACTTTTCAAGAAAGTCATTTCTCTTATATAAGTTTCCTACTCTAAATTAAATACGATTGTCTGATCCTTAATCTTCACCAAGCGGGATTCTTCAAATAAGGGGAGATAAAAAGAACAAAGTTAATTAGGAAAAAAAGAAGAAAAAAATATATACGTGTTCTTTGGCCATAGAAATATATATGTAAAATCTACACTCTACACCTTATTTTCCTTTTTGAAATTTTCTTATATTTACGATAAAGAAAAGAAAATGGAAAATAAACCCACAAAATAAAATAAGAAAAAGGGAAAAATTTAAAAGATGAAAAAAGACGAAGAAGATAAAAATCGAAAAGTTTCAGATTAGGTAAAAATGGAAAAAGAAATGTACGTACTTTCTTCTTGTCTTTTTCCCTAATCTTACCTCTTAGAAATGTTATATATAGGTGTTAACAAAAAGTGAGATATAATTAAACCTGACCAAAAAAATGATTAGAAGAAGATTTGGAGGCCGGGAAGAAATGAATAAAGATAATCTATAATTAAAGGCAGTAATAAAAGTGAGTAAAGGAAGAAAGTAAATGCATATGTTTCAAGGAAGGAAATCGAAACAAAGGAGGTTGAGAAGACGCTTGCGGGGAAAAAAGGAGAAATTTCAACAAAAAGTTGTAATGATACATAATAATAAGGAAAGAGAGGCGACGTAATAGGTGCAAAATAAGAAAATTAATGCACCGTTTCAGGAAATTAATCTTTTAGATTTATTAATTGAGTTTATTGTGTGAAAAGAGAATAAAAATCCCTAAAATTCTAAGAAAATAGATAAATACATTTCCTCATCAATAAGAGATGTCACATCACTTTATAAGGGCCCTGCTTTATATTTATATATAGATTTGAAAAGCGAAAGTTGACAAACCAACAGAAATGTTTTGGAATAATACTTACTGCTACGCATAAACTACAATTTGGCTCCATTTCTGGAGCTAGAATTTCATAAAAATCATAAAGATTATAAAAATTCAACTTAAAATCTTAAAGTATATAAACAGTTCAAGATTAATTCCATACGTAATTTAGATAATTAGACGCCCTTGTGTACCCGACAAAAAGCCTATGGAAAATGTGGAAATTACAATTATTGGTTTATAATAGTACGGGCTAGCTAGTTTTCAGATCAATAATTAAAAAATAGTCAGCGTTTGCAAAGTCATTGAAAAATAGACACTATTTTGCTGCAACACGGAAAGTTCCAGCATAATATACTGGAGATTGGAGCACTTGTGTATGAACATCCAGCATAATATGCTGCAACTCCAGCACACGGAAAGTTACAGCATAATATATTGGAGATTGGAGCACCTGTGTATGAACTTCCAGCATATTATGTTGGAACTTCAACACATTATGAAATTTCATGTTGGATGTTCACATGTGAAAAATTCGAACTCCAGCATATTATGCTAGAATATTTTTCTTATTTTGAACAGTTTACATAAACAGTGGTTAAATTTCGAACTTTTGAAACTATGATTATTTTTCAATTATCACTTGTAAATCTTACTAATTTTGAATTTCACCCCAATTATTGGGAAAATATGTTATTATCGGCCACGTAATTTATTGTACATCATCTACCACATGCACCATGCATGTTTCACATTACTAAACCCAGTTCCTATCATTAAAACTTGAATTTCACAAGGTGGTATGTGTCTGTAGAAATATTTTTGAAATCTTACATAAAGATTAATTTCCAAAATAGTGTTTAATTTGTTAAGTAGTTCCTATGTGTCTTTCATAGAAGATTTTTAATTTTGGCTAAAAAAACACACAAAATCTTTAAGAAAACGACTAGGGGTGACAAACGGGCGGGTCGGGTCGGATATGAGCGAGCCGAAAATGGATAATTCAAAAACGGATAAATTATCCGACCCGGTCGATATTTAATATGGATAAAAAACGGGTTAACCGGCGGATAATATGGATATCCATATTATCAATTGCTTCTTGAATATGATCACTTTTGAGAGAATTACTAGTCTCTCAAGCTTGAGGAACTCTCATTTTGAGTCTTTATAAATGTAAAAGTTAAACTGATTAGTTATTCATTGGTTATCCATTTGGTTATCTATTTTCTAAGTGGATAATATAGTTCTTATCCATATTCGACCCGCCTTGAGCTAAATCAATACGAAAATCAATATCACGATTTGGTGGCATGCCTGGAAGATCAGAAGGAAACACATCAGAAAACTCCCGGACTACAGGCACCGAATCAATCATCGGAGTCTCTGTAGTGGTATCCCGAACATAGGCTAGATAAGCCAGACAACCCTTCTCGACCATGTGTCGAGCCTTCAAAAAAGAAATAACCTGGATAGATGCACTGACAGACGAACCCTTCCACTCCAATCTAGGCAATTCTGTCATCGCCAAGGTAATAGTCTTGGCATGGCAATCTAGGATGGCATGATATGGAGATAGCCAGTACATGCCCAGGATGATCTCAAAGTCGGTCATATCAAGCAACAAAAGATCTGCTCTGGTTTCGTAACCACAAAAAGTGACAATGTAGGACCGATAGATCTGATCCACAATAACAGAATCGCCCACAGGAGTGGACACAGAAACATGAGTACCCAAGGACTCACGAGAAACACCCAGGAAATGAGCAAACAGAGATGAAACATAGAAATACGTAACCCTGGATCAAATAATGTTGAGGCATCTCTACCGCAGACAAAAATAATACCTGTGATCATGGCATCTGAGGCCACTGCATCTGGTCTGGCCAGAAAAGCATAGAACCTAGCTGGAGCGCCACCTGACTGGCCTCCGCTCGACTGGCCTCCACCTCTAGGATGACCCCTTCCCACCTGCTCTCAGCCTCTGGGTGGCCGGACGGCTGGTGGGACAACTGGTGTCGTAATCATGGGTTGCTGACCTACTGCACTCTCCTGCCCCAAAGCCTGGGGCAGAATCTTTGTACATGACTGAAATCCCCGCACTCGAAACAACCCCTCGGTACGGTGGACTGTTGACCTGAAGTCTGGCCCTATTGGCCCAAATACCCACTGGAAGAACAATGAATAGCTAGTGGGCGGTAAGAACTCTCTAGTATAGCACTGAAATAAGGTCGCACTAGAGCACCACGAGGAGGTGGCGGTGCTGGATAAAGAGGCCTGCTTGACTGACCTTTGATGAACTAACCTGATAGCATCAAGGACTTGACGTTATCATAATCTCTGCCCCTAGACGGGGCACCACTGAACTCTCCCGAATATCAAAACCGATTGACCCTCGCCTCCTGCTCTCAGCTCCGCTGACGGACACCCTCTATCCTCCGAGCTATCTCCATAACTAGCTGGTAAGAAGTCCCCATCTCCATCTCTCAAGCCATGATGGCCTGAATACCATAGTGCAATCCGACGACAAACCTCTGCACTCTCTCTGCATTGGTAGGTAGTATCATAAGTGCATGGCGAGACAACTCAGAGAACCTCGCTTCATAGTCGGTCACTGACATCTGACCCTGCTGGAGCTGCTCGAATTGGAACCGCAACTCTTCCCTTTAAGAGGGGGGAATGTATCTGTCCAAGAAGAGGCATGTGAACTGTTCCCAAGTCATGGGAGGGGAACTTGCTGGTCTGCCGAGAACCGTTCCTCATGTTGTGCAGTCTGTCCCTGCACCGATCAATAAAATCCTGGGGGTCCTCATGTCGCTCACCTCCGAAAGCAAGAGGATAAAGCCTGGTCCATCTGTCCAATAGCCTGTGAGGATCACCAGCCGCAGCTGGTACGAGCTCTTGTGTAGCTGTTATAACTGGATGAGCTCCACCCACGGGTAGTGCACCCTGGGTCTGATATACTGCAATTGCATGCCCATGAGCCTACGCGGTAGCGGTCTGCGATCCCCCTCCCGCCTGAGATGTGGCTGGGTATGCCGAAAATAAATTGGCCTAAGTCATAGTATCCATGAACCGCAGCATACAGCCCATGACCTCCTAGAATCCCGATGTGGACGTGAAATCCACCGGAGCTAGCTCTGCTGCAAGCACCTTGCCCTGCTCCTCAACAATATGATTCTCTACTGTATCCACTGGTGGCATAACTGGAGCAACCCTGCTATGTCCTCGTCCCCTACCATGGGCTGGAGCCCTCCCCTAGCCTCTGCCCCAGCCTCTAGTAATAGGGAAAGCAGCTCTTCCCTGATCTGAAACATCCATTGAGCGCGTTCTCACAATCTGTGAGAGAATAAGAGAAATATACTTAGAATTACATCAACTGCACGATATGAGATGAAGAAAGGTGGTTTTCTAAAACCCTATAGCCTCTCGAAGATAGGTACAAATGTCTCTGTACCGATCTGCAAGACTCCATTAGGCATGCTCATAACTTGTGAGACCTACGTGAACCTAGTGCTCTAATACCATGTTGTCACGACCTAATTTCACCTATAGGTTGTGATGGCGCCTAACATCACCGCTAGTCAAGCCAACTAGTGAATTAGACATATTATTCCTCTTTTAATAAGTTTCAGAGTAATTAATCTTTCCTTATTTGCAAGATTTAAGAAAATAAAAGGTTTAAATAAGTAAAACCAAAGTAATAGTTCAAAACCACAATTCTACTAGTGTGTGTGTCAAGACCTGGTGTCACAAGTGTATGAGCATCTAGTAGATTATACAAAATTTTAACTACTGTCTGAACATAAAAGTAGACAGAATACAAATACAAAAGATAGACTCTAGAGGCTGCAGAACGGCTCAGAAAGCAGCTCACCACTAGGCCTCCTAATATCTAGGATGCGCACCGGAAGGGACTGCCTGATACACATGTCTCAGATCCTGCACAAAAAGTGCAGCAAGTGTAGCATGAGTACGTAAACAATGTGTACCCAGTAAGTATCAAGTCTAATCTCGAAGAAGTAGTGACGAGGGGTCGACTTCGACACTTACTATGGGCCAATGATATTAAGATAGAAATATTTAAATAAACACGGGTTATATGAATAATGACAAGTTACCTTAGCAAGCAGGAACAAATAATTATTTCACAATTTAATAATTTCCAATAAGTCATTTTCCTTCATAAGCTGCAATAAAAAAATGTCAAAGCACCGAGTAATTATTATTATTAAGTACGATTTATGCCGAGGTCGTACGGGCCGATCCATAATAATGTGTACACTACCAAGGGTCGAGCGGCACAAACCATAGATGCATCTATCTACTGCCGAGGCATTCAGCCGGCTCCACAAGAAGAGATTGAAACTTTGTAGGCATTTGCCTTAAACGTTTTTAATTATTTATATACAAAGTAATACAATTTCCTTTAGCAAGTTCTGCATAATTTCTGGCACTTTAATTAACAAGTAGGGTATAAACATTTCAAGTAGTTCATGTTATGGGTCCTAAACTATCCGAACATAAGCATAATTAGTAGCTACGCACGGACTCTCGTCGCCTCGTACGTACGTAGCCCCCACAATTAGAAGCAAATATTTATTTAAAACACCTATAGGGTAATTTCCCTCATACAAGGTTAGACAAGAGACTTACCTCGTCTCGAAGCTCACATCCCGATCACAATTTCGCATTAAAGCCTCAATTTGGTGCCGAAAAATCGGAAACTAGACAAATGTTATGTAATTTAATCAATACATGCTCAAAATTTCGAAATTAAATTATTAGATTAATTACCCACCCCAAATTAGTAAAATTCCTAAAATTCACGTCGGGCCTACGTGCCCAGATTCCGAAAATGTTTGGAGGAAATCGTCACCCATAACCTTAAGAACTCAAGTATACAATTTTCATCCCATTCCATAACCATTTTCATGGTTAAAATATCATTTTTATCAACACCTAGGTTTTTCATCTAAACCCACAATTTTCACTAATTTACATGTTAAAATCTACCCATAATCTATGTATTTAACTCGCAATAGGCAGAATTAACTTACCTCCAAGTTGCTAGGTGAATACCCCTCTCAAGAAGCTCCAAAATCGCCCAAGAATGAAGAAAATAGGCTCAAAAATGGCTGAGCACCATTTTTAAAACATTCTGCCCAGCACTTCTGACCCCTTCTTCATGAACACGGAAAAGGCCTCGCGTTCACGAAGGAGAACGGGACAGGCCCCCCAAAAATGACTCATCGTGAATGCAACAGGGGCCTCGCGAATGCGGAGGCTGGCTTGGCCTACCCTTCGTGAACGCGAGGGCTCCTTCGCGAATGCGAAGAATAACAGCGACCCAAAGCCCATCCCAGACTCCTCTATGCGAACGCGAATCACCTCACACGAACGTGAAGGTCACATGTCTCAGACCTTCGTGAACGCGGGCTGGCTATCTTGAACGCGTAGCACAACATCCCCTAGCCCCAATTCCTTCATCGCGAACGTGTGGGTCCTTCCGCATTCGCGAAGAAGGAAACTAGAATTGAAATTTCTGGTTTTTCCAACATTACTCTGGGCAGTCCAAAACTCACCCGAGCCACTCGGGACCCCGTACAAATACACCAACAAGTCTATAAACATAATACAGACTTGCTCAGACTCTCAAAATGAGTAAATCAACAATGAAACTAAGAATCGCACCCCAAAACCGAATTGAATCAAAATATGAACTTCAAGTTTCTAAATTGCTCAGAAACGCGTCGAATCATACTTAGACTACTCGGAATGACACCAAATTTTGCGGGAAAGTCTTAAATCACCATACGGAACTACTCATAAGCTCGGAATCCCAATTGGACCTTGATAACACCAAATTCTACTTCAAACCAAATTTAAAGAACTTTAAAACCTTTAAAGAGCCAACTTTCACTATTAGGCGCCGAACAGCTCCCGGGTCATCCAAAACTCGATCTGAACATACGCCCAAGTCCAAAACCATCATAAAAAACCTATTGGAACCATCAAATCCCGATTCCGAGGTCGTTTACTCAAAATATTGACTGAAGTCAAACTTAGCCTTTTAAAGCCAAACTAAGGAGCCAAGTGTTCCGATTTCAACCCGAACCCTTCCAAATCCCGAACTAACCATCCCCGCGAGTCGTATACAGTAAAAGCATATACTGAGAGTTTTATTTAGGGGAACGAGATTCTAGAATGCAAAATAACTGGTTGGGTCGTTACACCAACATTCCTGCAATTTGCACACTTTCATTAGTTTCGGGAACATAAATCAATACTTTCGAACTAAAACAAAAGCAAAAAGGTGTTAATAAATAGTCAAAATTCACACTTATCAACTCCCTCAAACTTAAGTCTTTGCTTGTCCTCAAGCAAATAAATTAGTTCCCACCTCCTTATAGTTAAGGGTCATTTCAGCGAGTCAAAGGTGAGCCATTCACACATGAGTTGAGACCAACAATTACCCACACTACTCATGCATTATCAACAAGGTGACAAGTCAAATATTCATACACATGTATTTCTAATGTGACATTTGAGCTTCAAGAATTGACTTTACTCATCAAGAACTCTTGTCCTATCATGTAGGTCATGGTGGACTCCGAACTCTTTATCCTCTACTTTCCATTTGCCATGCTCACTTATGAAATTAGCACTCAATCTTAAGATTCATGAAAGGTCTACTCATATCTCACAAGAGAATGTCACAAGTACGGCTTCAAGTACCATAGGGATGCACCTCATGTAGATCACCACTAATATAAGCTTACTTGGTTCGAAATCAAGTAGGACATCTTTCGGGTTATAATGAAGGCTTTTGGATTAGGCTAGGGTACCATATGGGTAAGTAGTTACACCTTTTCTTAAGCACTCCATATTTTCATTTCTCGGCTTACAATTAGCAATTCTTAGAGGCACTTTCTTTTCATTAGGGACTAGAGAGACTTGACATCATTCTTTTTCTCCCTTTTTGATTGCTCATGCTAGGGATCATTACCTCTTTTTGAATCCATCAACCCTTCCACTTATTCATTTTTGCATTTTTTTTTCTTTTTTTTTCTTTTTGTTCTTTTCTTTTCTTGCCTTCTCTTTTCATAGAGATCATTTCTTTTCTCTTTTTGTGCCTTGATACCTTTTTCAAATTCCTTATCTCTACACAACTTATGTTTTAAGCCACTTATTTCACAAGAGTATTAAGAAAAGTCCGGGTGGCAAGAGAGGGTTACGACAAAACGAGTAAAGGCTTATAACATGATTATCAAATGAGAAAGGCTAGCGGCTCAAAGGGGTTGACTAGGGATAACAACATTGGTTGGCAATAGAAATCTCAAACGGGCCAATGGAAGCCTATAATCACCTCTCAAACCAAGCAAAGCTTAGGATTTTACCTTAAAACACATTTGGGGCAAGTTCTAGACCTTTCGCACGGATACTTGGACTAGAAACAATTTATCTCACGCCTCACACAACTAGATTGTAAAAGAGGATAGAGTCAAGAGCCTACAACGACCACATTCAAGTTTAAAGATCACTATGGTCCAATTAAATCACTCGATGATTACCAAAATCAACTCAAGAGTCAAAAAGTCACTAACTAGAGCTATTTCTTTCAAAAACCTTGTCTCTAACCATAAGCACGCAGTTAAGTGTGTTGGTACCAATTGAATCATGATTAACTCTTCGAGCATGACTTGATTAGGTCTTTTTATTCATTACTACTGTCACGCCTTTACCCTAAAATAATATGTGTTATGGATTATTGTGGGTTAAAAGAGTTTTTTCATTTGAAGTGACAAATTTGAGTAGGGATTATTTTATTTACAAAGTCGCCACTTGGAATTGTTTTTGGGTGTTCTAAAACACCTTATATTTGAATCACTAGTCAAAGAAAGGTTTGACTCTATTTTATCGGTCCGCAAAAATAAAGTTCGGGTAAGAAATTTTGTTGACAGGGAGAAGGTGTGAGGCATTCTCCGAGTCCCGTGGTTCAAGCACGGTCACATTTTTGACTTAAACTTGGTTTAAATTAATTTTGGATGAACTGTGATTTATTTGATTTTTATGTTAATTTTACCTATCCGCTTTTAATTATTAAAATATCTAATTATCTTTGAAACGAATCATGTGTGTGAATCCATTTTATTTATTGTGCCAAAATCATGTCACGCATACGTGTACATAATTAATAGCATTTTTATTATATTAAGATTATTTTGGCCAAAGTTGCGCGAACACATACTTCAGTTTTAATTTTGGAAATCACAATTATACCATGCGAGCGTATACATAATCGCGATAAACTAATTAAAAGCGCGCCTAAAGCACTCTAACGATGTTCATTATTCTTCCTAAACTTTGAGATTATTGTAAGGTCATGAATTATGAATTGCTTGTGGAAGAAGTGTATGAATTTAGATATTCAAATAAATAAACCATCATATACCAATACCCTATACGATGTTCATTATTCTTCCTAAACTTTGAGATTATTGTAAGGTCATGAATTATGAATTGCTTGTGGAAGAAGTGTATGAATTTAGATATTCAAATAAATAAACCATCATATACCAATACCCTACAGCCCAACAATTGAAGCCCAAACTTATTAGGGTCCAAATCTGCCCAACATTAAAGCAAGTTTGAATATCATATTTCTGGTAACATGATTAAACATATAGAATATAAGGACTAATTTACATTATTATTTATAAAGTTTAAAGGCAAATAAATAAAATCACATGAAATCAGATAAAAAGAACAGAGGAAAGAATAAACCTTAAATGCAAAATTTTCAATTAAATGAGTCTCCAAGAACAGGTACAATAACTCAGACGAACGCTGAAACAAGCATAAGCGAATAAGAACAGCAAAGCCAGTGAACTAAGCTCCAACGGAATTCTCGACCTCGACTATTGACTCCACTATTTGGCATGTAAAATGGGATGTTATGAAGCATTTTTGTTGGGTTTTAGGTGATGAATTGCTGGATTTTTCGAAAGAAAGACGAAGAAAGAATGGCACGAATAGAAATTCATTAGCGTAGAAGAAGCAAAAACATTTCTCTCAATTCTCTCCTCTATATTTCTCTCCCACCCTTCTTCTCCCATTTTTCTCTTCTATTTATAGAAAATATTTCGAAATTTTTTTCAAATTTTTATTTATTTATTTATTTTAATAAAAACAAAATTCTCACTTCCCATTTTTCTTCTTTTTTAAAAATAAATATTTCCCACCTTCCTTTACTTTTATTTTTTTATTTCCCACTTTATTTAATTTTAGTTTTTTAAATTTTCACTTTCTTTTACTTTTTCTTTTTAATTTCCACTTTCTTCTACTTTTTTAAAAAATTATTTCTACTTTCTTTTACTTTTAAAAAAAATTCTACTTTATTTTACTTCTTTTTTTTTAATTCCCACCTACATTTACTTTTATTTTTTTATTTTTACTTTTTATTTTTTATTTCCCACATTCCTTTACTTTTATTCTTTTAATTTCCCACTTTCTTTTACTTTTTAAAAAAATTCCCACCTTCCTTTACTTTTATTTTTAATTCTCTACTTCCCCTTTTTCCCTTTTTTTTTAATTCCATCTGAAATTTTAAAAACAAATACTTAATTTTTTGTTTTATTTTTTATTTTAAAATAAAAATAATATTAATAGTATTGACCTTTTAAATTATTTTTAATTTTTACCCAATAGAAAAAAGGTGTAACAAAGCTAAAAATTGTAGATTAAACTCCTAAAAATATTTACATAATAGAAGGTGACAAAAATTTAAATATGATCAAAAATTAGATGCTCACAGCATGCCCCTCTTTGCTTGGAAACATGAAGAGTTTTCAGGAAAAGATAAGGTGTGTCGTGTGACTAATTTTTGAACATATATTTATTCAAAGGGGAAGAAATATGGAGAAGAGAAAAGAGTGCAACTGCATACTGATTTTGGACAACCTACATATCCCGGTTTGAGGGGAATCACGTCGTGTGTAGTTCAAGGAAGAAGAATGGAATGGTGGAATAATGAGTTGGAGAATCGAGTGAGGTTCCGTCGAGACTCCGGTCTGTGGTCATGTTATTACATCAAAATCAAAAGAAACTAAACAAGCCTATTAGATATGAGTTACAAGATTCAAATCTATAAGTCTTCTAAAACTTGATCTTGAGTCTGGACTGGTTCTTCCATGCAGATTCATATATGAACCTTGATGCTTGCTAGCTGCAGGTGCTAGTTCATTCTTCTACAGCTTATTCTGATCAAAATGGGAAATGTAAAGCCCGTATCTTTAGTCATGTCTTGAGCAGTCCATATCCTTTCCATCTGCTTCTGCATTTGGATTTACTTCTTTCCCTCTTCTTTTCTTTTTTATTCTGGATTGAGAATTCTTATTTCGGTCATCTCGAATCCTGTGCCTCGAGGTAAAACCTGCTCAGACACCAAAACAAACAAACAAACAAACAAACAAACAAACAAACAAACAAAATTTTTCTGCCCCAATTTTCACTAGGAAACATTTCGTGAGTTATTTGTAACAAAACTCTATACTACTTCATTATTAAAAATAATAAAAGGTCGGTATTGGTGTACCCCGAAAAAACATGACTCTTTGAGAATGGTGTACCCTGATTATCTAAATGGTGTCTTAACTAAGGATTGATGTACCTTATTTTGGAAGAATGTGGCCAGGGAGTGGTATACCTTATATTGGCAATGATATCAGGGAGTGGTGTACCCTGCATTTAAGATCAAATCAACTAGGGAGTGATGTACCCTATGTTGGAAAACACAGCTAGGGATTGGTGTACCCTATACTGGTAAGGAGATCAGGGAGTGATGTATCCTGCATTTAAACTTACATCAACTAGGGAGTGGACACCCCATGATGAAAAACATAGCTAGGGATTGGTGTACCCTATACTGGTAAGGAGACTAGGGAGTGTTGACCCTATATCGGAAAACACAACTAGGGATTGGTGTACCCTGATACTGGTAAGGAAATGTAACCAGTGGTTGGTACCCTGTATTACAGAAAAAGAATGTAATCAGGGGTTGGTATCATGTATTACCGAAAAGAAATGTAACCAGGGGTTGGTACCTTGTATTACTGATATGAAATGTAACCAGGGGTTGGCGCCATGTATTACTAAAAAGGAAATGTAACCAGGGGTTGGTGCCCTGTATTACTGATATGAAATGTAACCAGGGGTTGGCGCCCTGTAGTACTGAAAAGAAAATGTAACCAGGGTTTGGCGCCCTATATTGCTGAAAAGGAAATGTAACCAGGGGTTGGTTCCCTGTATTACTACTATGGAAATGTAACCAGGGGTTAGTGCCCTGTATTACTGAAAAGGAAATGTAACCAGGGTTGGTGCACTGTATTACTGAAAAGGAAATATAACCAGGGGTTGGTGCCATATATTACTGAAAAGGAAATATAACCAGGGGTTGATGCCCTGTATTACTGAAAAGGAAATGTAACCAGGGGTTGGCACCCTGTATTACTGAAAAGGAAATGTAACCAGGGGTTGGTGCCCTGTATTACTGAAAAAGAAATGTAACTGGGGTTGGTACCCTGTATTACTGATAAAATGCTGAATCCCCTGGGCAAAAAGGTTCTACCTGGGTTAAACTACGAAAAGAAAGTGTCACGACCCAATTTTCCCTCCGTTAGGTATCGTGATGGCACCTAGTCTTAGGGACTAGGTAAGCCTAACAATAATTAAAATAACAACATTATTTAATTAGAATCTCTTAAAATTCCCAAAATCGGTAGTACAAGTCATAAGCTCTACAGAGTGTTTGTTAGAAAACTTCTAAATACAACTGTCCAGAAATAAGTATAAACAGTGCAAAATGAAAACTGGAAGGTGACTCTGAAGCCTGCAAACGCAGCAGTAGGTTTACCTTGAGTCTCCACAACAACAGTCCACACAGCTAGCTAACGAATAATTACCTGGATCTGCACAAAAATGTACAGAAGAGTAGCATGAGCACACCACAGTGGTGCCCAGTAAGTATCAAGACTAACCTCGGTAGAGTAGTGACGAGGAACAGTCAAGATACCCACTGGTCTAATAAACCGAACAGATATAAGTACATGAATAACAAAAGTATGATGTCTACATAAAGACTATGCAATATGGCTCACAATACAGTGATGGCATTAAAGCAAGAAACAACAAGTATCAACGAAATATCATGAAAATGACGCAGACAAAGTGAATGGAACACAACCTAAATTCGGAATCACGAATACAGCAAGGACAAGTAATAACTCAGTAATTACAACCGCTTTTACATCAGGTTTTAGTCAACAACTCCACGAGGTACCGAACCTCGGACAATTTACAATCTCACAGGTCTCAATACCTGAACCCTAACACTTGGCATCATGTGCCCTCATAACACCTCATAACCACACTGACGACTCACGTGCCAATAGAGCCATTCTCACATAGAAGGCAAGTAAACAAGGGTGAGCATCTATGCTCAACAATATCAAGAACACCTCTTATCCGATAAGAGTGCTTAACTATGTGTATGCTTGTGCAAGTGTCCTAACATAGTCCATACCAGCAAATAAGAATAAGGAAGAAGAAGAACGGATAACACGTAGAATATTTTCTCACAGCTTTCACAAGATCAAGCTCACACAGGTACGTATACCACTACACAAATATCAACAACAAGAATGCCCCCAGGCCATAAATCATCACAAATCAATCCCTGACACAGCCCACCTTGTCTCGCCACATGCGCAACCCACACACATATATATATATATCCCACCTTGTCACGCCGCATGTGCAAAATCAATAGTAACAATAGCACGGCAGAAACCTCGTGCAACCCCATAACAATAAACGCACGGCAGAAACCTCGTGCATCACAATAATAATAGCCGCACTGCAGAAACCTCGTGCATCTCCACAACAAATACAACAACAACAATGGCAATAATATAAAGTACGACAAGTAAATCAACTCAAGACCTTTTAAAATCACAGGAAAATATGGGACCAAATCACAAAGAATAACCACAGTAAATAATGCTAGGCGTAAAGAGAACAACTCAACAAAAGGAAACTAATATGTATCAACGATCCCACAATATACATTTCAACAACAGGAAAACTAACACGAGTCAAGTAATTCTAAATAAAACAAGTCGACTAAGATATAGGATATCTAAAACTTCTTTTAAGGTTGAGAAATTACTAAGGATTTTCAACAATTTAATTAAGGATAAGCAGCGAAAAGATAATCATAACCTCAATTAAGACTAAACAAATTATAAGATGATATAATAATAATTTCAAATAAAGATAAGCAGTTATGAAAAGATAGCATGACAATAGAGGAGGTAAAAAAAATCTTCAGTAAAGTCAAATAAGAGTCCAATAGGCAATAAGAGTGAATCCTGAAAGCAATTAGTTCTAATTAAAGCATGTAGAGGTGAAACTAGTAAATACCAACTTAATCATATCAAGAACGACTTCATACTCAGTGAATATAAGGACCTAAGAATCCTAAAAGGCCAACTTTTCACAAATAAGTCCGAGCACGCACTCGTCACTTGGCGTGCATGGACTACAAATCAACATAGAAGACTCAAATCCTAAGGGGAAAATCCCTCACACAAGGTTAGGCCAGATACTTACCTCGAACCAAGCTCAAACAGTCCGTAAGAATGTCCTTTCCTCAATTATCCGACTTTGAATGGACAAAATCTAGCCAAACACAATTGCATAACATGAATACAACAATAATAAACTTATCTAATCAATGAAATCAATATTTAATAAAAATTCCAAAATTCGCCCTAAAAGGTCGACCCGGGCCCACGTCTCGGAATCGGGTAAAAGTCATAAAATACGAACACTCATTCACTCGCGAGTTCACTCATATCAAAATTATCCAAATCCGATGTCTAAATCTCAATCAAACCCAAAACTCTTAGTTGAAGAACTTCTTCCCATTTTTCCTAAATTTTCAATCCAAACCCGAAACTAAATGGAGAAAACAACTATGGATTAATGGAAAACAACCAAAAACGAGTTAGGAATCATTACCCCAAAGTTTCCTCTAAAAAACCCTCGAAAAATCAAAAAATTCCGAGCTCTCAAGTCCAAAAATGAAGAATGAAACCAAACCCTCGAATTTCTCTTTTCTGCCCAGGCATGACCGCACCTGCGCATAAATAGCCGCATCTGCGCGACCGCAGGTGCGCATGTCCAACCGCACCTACGCTTCCTCTCGCTTCTGCACGCCAAAAATCCGCTTCTGCGGAGCCGCTGATGCGCACAATTTCTCCGCACCTGCGGAGACTGTCAAGTCCAGCTCTTCTCGCACTTGCGCCTCAATCTTCGCATCTGCGGGCATCGCAGATGCGGAATTTTCCTCGCACCTGCAACCCCTGGCACTCCTCCATTTATCCGCTTCTGCGCTTGCCTCTCCGCACATGCGCTCTCGCACTTGCGGTCTCTTCTTCGCAGGTGCGAAAATACCAGAAGCCTGAAGACTTAGCAGTAGCACAAATCAAACTTTTAATCCTTTAAGCACCCGAAACTCACCCGAGGCCCCCGGGACCTCAACCAAACATACCAACCAATCTTAATACACCATACGAACTTAGTCGAGCCTTAAAGTCACATCAAACAATGTCAAAACCATGAATCGAACTTATAAATTTCAAATCTTTCAACTTCTAAAACTCGTGCTGAAACCTATCAAATCAACCCGGAATGACGTCAAATTTTGCAGGCAAGTCCCAAATAACATAACGGAGTTGTTCCAACTCTCGAAATCGCATTCCGACCCCGATATTAAAAAGTCCACTTCCGGTCCAAATCTCCAAAAATTTGACCTTCGCCATTTCAAGCCTAAATCAGCTACAGACCTCAGATTTACAGTCCGAACACGCTCCTAAGTCCAAAATCACCCAACGGAGCTAATAGAATTGACGGAACTCCATTCCGGAGTAGCCTTCATATAGTTCTGACTACGGTCAAAATCCTAAGACTTAAGCTTCCGTTTTAGGGACTAAGTGTCCCAAATCACTCTGAATCATCCGATAACTGAATTCAACCACGCACGCAAGTCAATACACATAATATGAAGCTGCTCAGGGCCTTATGCCGCCAGACGGGACTTAAATTCTCAAAATGACCGGCCGGGTCGTTATAGAAAGACTAGGCGAAGAGCACTTCTACCCGAAAATATGAGCTAAATCCCCCTAGGCGAAAATGTTCTACCTGGGTTAAGCTACAAAAAGCAAGCTTAGGCGAAATGTACTTCTACCCGGAAATATGAGCTGGATCCCACTAGGCGAAAATGGTTCTACCTGAGTTAAGCTACATAAAACAACCTGAGCGAAGAGTACTTCTACCCAGAATTATGAGATGGATCCCTCTTGGAGAAAAGGTTCTACCTGGGTTAAGATACGAAAAGCAAGCCTGGGCGAAGAGTACTTCTACTAGAAAATATGAGATGGACTGCCCTAGGCAAAAGGTTCTACCCGGATTAAGCTATGTAAAACAACCTAAGCGAAGAGTACTTCTACCCAGAAATATGAGCTGGATCCCCCTAGGCAAAAAGGTTCTACCTGGGTTAAGCTACGTAAAACAGCCTGAGCGAAGAGTACTTCTACCCGAAAATATGAGATGGATCCCCTTAGGTGAAAAGGTTCTACCTGGGTTAAGCTACATAAAACAGCCTGAGCGAAGAGTACTTCTACCTGAAAATGTGAGCTGGATCCCTCTAGGCGAAAATGTTCTACCTGGGTTAAGCTACATAAAAGAGCTTGAGCGAAGAATACTTCTACCCAAAACTATGAGCCGTATCCCCTAGGCGAAACGGTTCTACCTGAGTTAAGCTAGATAAAGAATCCTAAGCGAAGAGTACTTCTACCCGGAACTATGAATTGGATCCCTCTAGACGAAACGGTTCTACCTGAGTTAAGCTACGTAAAACAACCTGAGCGAAGAGTACTTCTACTCAGAACTATGAGTTGGATCCCCCTAGGCGAAAAGGTTCTACCAGGGTTAAGCTACGAAAAACAAGCCTGAGCGAAGAGTAATTCTACTCGAAAATATGAGCTAGATCCCCATAGGTGAAAAAGGTTCTACCTGGGTTAAGATACAAAAATTAGCTTGGGCGAAGAGTACTTCTACCCGAAAATATAAGTTGGATCCCTAGGTGAAAAGGTTCTATTTGGGTTAAGCTACGTAAAGCAAGACTGGGGGAAGAGTACTTCTACCTGGAAATATGCAGTGGATCCCCTTAGCCGAAAAGGTTCAACCTGGGTTAAGCTACGAAAATGAGAGGTATGAATAGTAGTGATGCATGCTAAAAATAAAGAAAAGTGGAGATTTTGAGGAAACTTACCTTTGGTGACATTCATCCTTTAGGAATCGCCATTCTGCACTGCTTTGTTCCTGTAGCAAATAAAGAAAAATTATGAGTGTTCAAAGTGGTGGGAAGTTTGTGGCATTGATGCCCTTACCGAGGTTGGGTGCCTTTTCAATGTATCTGTTCGTTTCAAACGAGAGCCCTATAATCGGTCTTACCATCCTTTCTTTGCCTTTATTTTGACATGAAGTTATACCGAAAGGGATTCAAAGAAAAATAACAATGGAATAGAGAATGAGTTTAAACAAGAGGTGTCCCTTTCAGGGAACAGAAATTAAAGAAGGACTTATCTGGGAGTACATGCGGACTTCAATGAACATTACATGCCTTTTGGACTGGACGCCTGATCCTTGTAAACCGTCCGACCCTTATAAATTCATCACAACTTTTGCCTCGAGACCGAAAAACCTTGCCCAGGACTGTGTCGATACCAATGGCTGTGAGGATCCTCATTTCGATCAGTGGCGCCCTTTGTGGGTTTTCACCAGTTGACCTATCTCTTCTCACCATCGCCATATAGTTCTCCCTGCGAGTTTTCACTAAAAAGACTCTCTCATTTTAGTTTCTTTACTCACAATCGCCTTACGGTGCCCATGAGGGTTTTCACCAATAAGACTTTCTCATTTTATTTCTCTCATTTTGGTTGCACCAGATCCAAGTAACTATATCATCCAATTTTGAACATTCTTGCCGATTGATTGAAAGGACTTGAAAAGGATTTAGGTAAAAAGAATTTGGATTAAATTACAACTTTGAAACCCTTCAGGCGAAACCATCGCCAAACCATTGTAACATCTGCCACAGTTTTCACTTTTGGGAAATGTAGATTTTTGTTTTGGTATGACTGAACCCCAGAGAGAGGTTGCCTACGTATTCTTTCGGAATCAAGTCAAACGTAGTTCAATTAACATGAACTTGTTTGGATTTTGTTTTGTTTTTTTATGTTTTGTTTTCTTTATTTTGTTTTCTTTAATAATAACTTTCAAGTTCCAAAGAGGGTAATCAAAAAAAGGGAATTGGCTCAAATGGTTAGCAAAAGGGTTAATGATTTTTGGACAGCGAGAATGAAAGCATTCGTCATACGAATCAGAGAACTTTAATGCTACATAGAGGGTCATGTGTGGACCTTTCCAATTTGGAGCCCATTTTCCTTTAGCTTTTTCATGAGATGGGAGGATACATCTCAGAATCTCAGAATGAGTTATCCTATTTCAAATTTCTTGGGCCTCACTTTCTTGTTGTAGACACGGGCCATTCTTTGTTGGTATAACTGCCCGTGAGAAACTGCAGCCAATCATTTTTCATCAATCAGTGTCAATTATTCCAATCGGTTCTGGACCCAATCTTTATCCTCAATCTTGGCTTCAACAATGATCCGAAGAGAGGGAATATCAACTTCGTTCCAATTTTCTATTTATTTTCTTACAAGCCTTGTCTTCAAAATATTCTATTTATTGATTCATTATTTCGGGTCTGACAGCGTTTTAGGATCTAGGCATGAAGTCCGCAGGCATGTCATGTCATTAAAATCTGCATTAACAGAACTGAAAAGAGAATAAGAAAAGTGACAAGATTAAGAAAAGAGACATTCTTGGACAATGAAATATTAATTTCATTTGATGTTTTTAAAAAAAATTTAAAGATAAAAGGGTTTACATCAGAAAGTAAGACAATAAAGTAAAAAATCTAGATTATACCCTAAAATAATTCGGACGCAAAAAGTTACCGGCTACCGAGACTCCCGTCTAACAGAGAACTTTTTAGGTTTGGCGCCCGTTTTTTGGTTTCTCTTCTGCTGCGGCAATAGTTACTATGGCTTTCAGTGCTGGATCAAATTCCCCATCATCACAGATCATTCCAATGACTGGCCTATTGGTGTGAGTAGGCAGAGGATTGTTTGTCATATTAGAGGTCTCTTCATCCCTAAGAACTATTGCTTTGACCTCGATGAGGTTTTCCACCGCTCTTTTAAGAGTCCAACAGTCTTCAGTATCATGTCCCATTGCTCCATAGTGGTATTCACATCTAATATCAGCTCGGTGCGAGGGGGACTCGGGGTTCGGCCATTTCGGGGCCACTGGCTGCAGCACACCTAGTCTGACTAGTTTTTAGAACAAGCTCGAGTATGATTCACCAATAGGGGTGAATTGATTCCTTCTGGGGGGCTCTCTTGGGCGAGGATTATATTGGGGAACATATTGTTGGGGATTATATGGAGCTTGGTAAGGACGGGCATTTCTGGGAGGTGGAGCTCGGTTTTGTGTATAATGTTGTGGCCGCATATAAGGTTGCGCGTTCATCACCGCATAGTGAGGCGGTGCCACGACATATGCAGCATCATGATGAGGGTAATAATGTTTTGAGACATTAGGAAGCATATATGATTGGTTGAATGACCTACGAGCCCCCTCGAGCTTGAAGCCATCATGGCTCCCTCTTCCCTCATGTTTTTGTTCATCAAACCCCCCGAACCATTCTGAACGGTTTGTGATGTGGCCTTAAAGGCAGCATGACTCAAGATTTGGCCCGTTTGTAAACCATTTTCGACCCTCTCCCCAATTTTGATAGCCTCGGTGAACGGATTACCCATAGCGGACATCATGTTCTGAAAGTAGTCCGCCTCTTGGGCTTGTAGGAAGACCGTAATCATTTCTCCTTCGTCCATTGGAGGCTTTACTCTGGCAGCTTGCTCGCGCCACTTGACAACATATTCACGGAAACTTTCCGTGTTTTTCTTTTTCAAATTGTATAAAGAGTTCTCTCTTTGGATTTTTCACTCTTGGTTTCTTTCTTTCTTTCTTTTTTCTCTTTTTTGGTTGTTTTTCGCTCTTTGTTTTTCTTTGTTATTTTTTTCACTCCTTTCTTTCTTCTCTTTTTTTTCTCTCAGTTTATTTAATGGCTATGATCGAATCCGATGGAGATTTCCTATATATCATGACACCACATGAATCAGATCATTACGTAGTTCAGGAATATCTGGAACAAAGTACATAAGCTAGCTCTTGTTTTTTCTTTTTTATTTTTGATTTTTTCTTTGGGAATTTTAGAAAAGAAGACTTCTTAAAGAAAAAAGAAAATATTGTTTTGGATTTCTATTGATTTTGTTTTTTGAATTTTTGGGAGAAAGACTTCTAAAGAAGGAAAAAACATATTTTTGAATTTTGATTTGATTTTTTTTTTCGAATGAAAGACTTCTAAAAAGAAAGAATATATTTTTGGTTTTAAAATTTTTTTTTATTTGGGATTTTCTAAGAAGGAATTAAGGAAAGGGGAAATATTTTTTTACTTTTTTTGAAAATTGAGGGCCGGAACCTTTAATGTTTGCCTACGTATCTCACATCCAATGAGAATAAGACCCGCGTAGTTCGGTCAAAATCGACTATGTTCTTTTTTATTTTTATGAAAATTAATCCTTAAAATCATAGAACTAGACCACATCGTCTCCTTATTTTTTTTTAATTATTTTTTTTAACGGACATTTGTACAAAAACTGAAGAATTTCTCTCTTGTTCATTCAATTGATTTATCCTAAAACCGGTCAACATGCAAGACTCCCAATTAATGCAACAGATAGCACAAAACATGAACATATTGGTCTCAACAAGGTACCTGTCCTAAAACAGAACCCGGCCCATGTGCCGAGCGCTGCTAAGTCAAATGCACATGATGCAAATAAAGTGAACCTACGAGGGATATCCGGTATGAGGTTTGTTTTTCTAGGTTCAAATCTTGTTGGAGAAGGTATCTAGACTGGCTTACACGAGCGGACAACTCTAGCCGAGGAGGGTCAGCATACCGGTAGCATTGCTTTCCGGCTTAGCTGGTGGTGCTCCCCGCCTAAAATATGTGTGACTAAAATCCTTCACCGGGTAACAAGCACCTCGGCTATCTCAAAGAAACCGGGCTATGTCAAGCAAATGTCCAATTTAATTTCAAGAAGACTCAGAGGGGTGTGCGAGAAGATAATTTATATGTACAGTTCAACAATATCAAAGCGGTAAAAACCGGTGAAGTAGCACATTAGGCCCAAATAAATCACAATATATACAAATATTAATAAAACCAAATAAAGTCAATTTACAAGCTCGAATTCTTGAAATTCCCCAGCAGAGCCGCTAGAGCTGTCACACCCATTTTTACCCCAAAAGAATATGTGTTATGGATTGTTGTGGGTTAAAAGAGTTTTTCCATTTGAAGTGACAAATTCGAGTAGAGATTATTTTATTTACAGACTCGCCACTTGGAATAGATTTTGGGTGTTCCAAGACACCTTTTATTTGAATCCCTAGTCAAAGAAAGGTTTGACTTTATTTTATCGGTCCGCAAAAATAAAGTTCGGGTAAGAAATTATATTGACCGGGGAGAAGGTGTGAGGCATTCTCCGAGTCCCGTGGTTCTAGTACGGTCGCTTTATTGACTTAAACTTGGCTTGAATTAATTATGGATAAACTGTGATATATTTGATTTTTATATTAATTTTACCTATCCGCTTTTAATTATTAAAATAAGAAATTATTTTTGAAACGAATCACGTGTGTGAATCCATTTTGTTTATTGTGCCAAAATTATGTCACGCGTACGTGTACACAATTAATAGCTTTTTATTATATTAAAATTATTTTGGCCAAAGTTGCGCGGACACATACTTCAGTTTTAATTTTGTAAATCACAATTGTGCCACGCGAACGTATACGTAATCGCGATAAACTAATTAAAAGTGCGCCTAAAGCACTCTTACGATGTTCATTATTCTTCCTAAACTTTGAGATTATTGTAAAGTCATGAATTATGAAATTACTTGTGGAAGAAGTGTATGATTTTAGATATTCAAATAAATAAACCATCATATACCAATACCCTATAGCCCAACAATTGAAGCCCAAACTTATTAGGGTCCAAATCTTCCCAACATTAAAGCAAGTTTGAATACCATATTTTGAGTAACATGATTAAGCATATAACATTTAAGGACTAATTTACATTATTATTTATAAATTTTAAGGCAAAAAAATAAAATCACATGAAATCAGATAAAAAGAACAGAGGAAAGAATAAACCTTTAATGCAAAACTTTCAATTAAATGAGTCTCCAAGAACAGGTACAATAACTCAGACAAACGACTGAAACAAGCATAAGCGAATAAGAACATCAAAGCTAGTGACCGGAGCTCCAACGGAATCCTCGACCTCGACTATTGACTCCACTATTTGGCGTGTAAAATGGGATGCTATGAAGTACTTTTGTTGGGTTTTGGGTGATGAATTGCTGGATTTTTCGAAAGAATGACACGAATAGAAATTCCCTTAGCGTTGAAGAAGCAAAACAAATTCTCTCAATTCTCTCTTCTATTTTTTTTCTCCCCCTTATTCTCTCATTTTCTCTTCTATTTATAGAAAAAATTTTGAAATTTGTCTCAGATTTGTTTTTAATATGTTTTTTAATAAAAGAAAATCCTACTTCTCATTTTCCTTCATTTTTTAAAAAAAAAATACTCCCCACCTTCCTTTACTTTTATTTTTTTATTTTCCACTTTATTTACTTTTCTTTTTTTAAATTTCCACTTTCTTTTACTTTTTCATTTTAGTTTTCACTTTCTTCTACATTTTAAAAAAAAAAAACAGTTTTACTTTCTTTTATTTTTTAAAAACATTTCTACTTTTTTTTTAATTCCCACCTACCTTTACTTTTATTTTTTTATTTTTCACTTTTGTTTTACTATTTATTTTTTTATTTCCAACATTCCTTTACTTTTATTCTTTTAATTTTCACTTTCTTTTACTTTTATTTTTAAATTCCCACCTTCCTTTACTTTTATTTTTAATTTTCTACTTCCCCTTTTCCCTTTTTTTTAATTCCACCCAAAATTTAAAAAAACAAATTACCTAATTTTTTGTTTTATTTTTTATTTTAAAATAAAGATAAAAATAAAAATAATATTAATAGTATTGACCTTTTAAATTATTTTTAATTTTTACCCAATAGAAAAAAGGTATAACAGAGCTAAAAACTGTATATTAAACTCCTAAAAATATTTACATAGTAGAAGGTGATAAAACTTTAAATATGGTCAAAAGTTAGGTGCTCATAACTACTACTATTATTACCTAAACACAAAACGGACTCATTCCCTTCAGAAGGTTGTCACGCCATCCATCGTTGGGACGAGTCACCCGGTTCACACAACAACTACCTTTGCAAAGAACCGTAGCGTTAAGAAAATCAAAGGCTTATTATCCACTAAAGCATAAAAAGAAGTTACTTAACAAAACAAGGGCTAATATGGAAAAAATAAAGAAGCTAATAAGAAAAAACTATTAAAGAGAGATAAATATACATAAGAGAAGAGAGAAAAGCTAGATAAATACAAATAAGAAAAGAAAGAGTACCATCAAATTATTACAGACCAAATGTATCAAAGTGTATCAATATGTCAAATAAACTCCACTCCCCCAAATAAAAGCAAGTATTATCCCCATTGCTTAGCAAAATAAGAGAAAAAGAGGAGAGGGTGAAGAAAACTCCATATGGATCCTTGGACATCTCAGTGTCCCCAGAAATGTCATCTCCCTCAGGGTCAGCCAACTGAATCTCATCATCATCAAATCTAGGCGTGGCTGGGTTGACGAACATCACACGCACTACCTCAGTAGTGTTGGCAGCAAGGTTTGGCTCGTCAGACTGGCCAACTGGTGCTACCAGTGCAGATGGTGCTGAAGGATTTGGGGCAGACTGGTACGGGTCAAGCAGTATATCAAAAGGAATATCTCTAGCTGTAGCAAGTCTAGGCACTTCCCGCCGGAGCTTGTCCACTGATTTCTTGCTGACCTGGGACTTCCTCATCTTCTTTACTTCCTTTCCCAACTCCTCAATCATTGACCCATGATGTACCAAGGTGTCCATGATCGTCTTCTGGTTCTCCAAAATCTTCTTCAGTATCTCATAAATGTCAGATGGAGCATGTGGTGCCTGAGAAGTGGATTGCACTGCAACAGTAATAGATAAGTCCGACAGCTTAGAAGTAGTTGTATGCATCCTGTTGTTGAGACTCGCCAATGTATGGGAGACTCACAGAGTAGATAGGGGAACTGTGGGCACGGGCACAGGCTTTAGAGCAACTTTAGGGGTTGTGGTATGAGCTGAAGATGATGGTTTAGGCATAGCAGTGGCACTGGTAGAAGGCTCAGTACAGGTGGATGGAAGATCAACTGCCTCGGAAGCTACCACTGTTGGCTCATCAGACTTGACTGTGGTGGTAGAAGGTTGGACTTTCTTCTTTAGGTTTCTCGCATCCATCAGAGAATACCAGTCGAATGGCTTCTTCAACTTTACCTTGGTGTCAAAATCTCTCGGCTCAACCTTTGCATCAGTAAGGTACTCTGTGATAGTGTTAGGATAAGGGTAGGCCAAGCTGTCCTGCCGTGCAATCACTGAAATATTGGTCGATATCATGTCACCCACATTGATTGGGTAACCGACCATGATGGAAGCCACAAGCACTGCCCGAGGGATAAGAAGGAGAGTCTCATTCTGGCATGGATCCAACCTGCTACAAACAAAGGTCTTCCACCCTTTAGCCTCAAAGCTCAAAGTACTCCACTGAATGGGAACCCCAGCAGTAATCCATAGTGGTGGTGGCGTTGGTGGTGCTAGAATCTCAGCCAATCAAGGTCGGACTTCCTCCTTCAGTATGCACTTCTCCAGATACTTCTTCGGCTCAACATCCTTAAAGCCTAAATACGCATTTTGCGTATGCTGATCAAACCTCACCTTGAGGTTGCATACTTTGGTCACCTTCATCTTTTTCTTGATGTGAGCAATATTGGCATAAAATTGTCGAACGAGGTATTCTTTTGCATCCTCTACTCTCTCGGTGAACAACATCCACCCCTTTCATGCCCTGAACTGTCTCAATATAACTGGGTTGTATTTCTCCGAATCCTTCAACAGAAACTGTCGCTCAAGAGTTAGCGACCTAACTGGCCACCACATACGGAAACTGGTGAAGGCGGCCAAGCTGACAAAACGATCCTCCCAAATCTCTTTATTCTTTAATCTCTCAAGCCCTGTAGCTGTAGCATCTCCCCTTCTACCATCATCGGGGATGTCTTGTGTAACCTGTGCCTCAGGGACTGGTATAGCTGATGGCTCAGAAGCCTGCCTAGTACTCTCCGATCTCTCGGAGGTGTTGTGAGATGAAGACAGCTTGTCCCTGAGATGGTATCTCCCCTGCGGCCTCGAATGTGCGGCTGTCTGCTCCTCCTGAATAGAGGCTGAGTTGCCCTCGGACACCTCCCTAGACAGGACATAGGAGCTAGACTCGAAGAGATCTGCACCTTTCCCTCCACCGGCTGTTGTTTTCTTTCTAATTGCTTGGACTGGCCAGGGGGAAAGGCACTTTTACCTCGACCCTGGAAAGATTCACCTCGTCCCTTTAAAGTGTTGCATCGGCCTCTTGATCGAACCATTATTTGTATCAAGCAGAGGAGATTGTTAGTTGTAATTTATTGTTCAAACACATACAAGAGACATGTAGGTAAGGGAGAAACAATTGGATAGAGTGGAGTTATGAAGTTGATTCATACATGCAAGATAGGGGATCTGCAGTCCGCACAATTTGACATGCGACCGCAGATGGGAACTCGCGGTTCGCATATTTGTGTTGTGCGGTCGCAGAAGGAAAGTGTGGTCCGCACATTTGAGATTGCGGCCGCACTTCTGAGTCCCAAAATTATGAACTCTCTGATGACAGAGAAATGGTCAATCTGCAGCCACAAGAGGAAATCTGCGGTCCGCACAATTTGACTTGCAATCGCACCTTGGAGTCTCAAAAGTGAAGACTCTATGATGACAGAGAAGGGCCTAATCTGCGATCGCAAGAGAAAATCTGCGATCTACACAATTTGACACGCGGCCGCAGATTCCTACCTCACTTAAGCTTCAAAGAATAAGAATCTGCGGACCACACAATTCAAGTGTGGCCGCAGAATTCAAACAATTACGAGCAGATAACTTTTTATTCTAAGATATTTTTCAATATCTTGCACAAATAGGCATGGCAACATTGTAAAAACATGAAATTTCGCTAACCCAATCTAATTAGAGCATGTATCAAGTTTACCCAGTTCAAATCTACCCCACATGGACACACAATGCAACTCTAATAACGGATGGCCTAAAAAGAACTAAAAAATCTACAAATTAAACTAACACAAAAATTAACATGAAATTGAAGCATACCAGATAGAGTAAATGCACTGAGTGATTAATCTAGATGGTTGTGTGTGTGGACAGTTGAAATCTCTAAGAAAACTTAGCAGGGCAACAGTGTTTTGTTCAAAGTGAGAAAAGGGTAAAATGAGCCATAATGTTCTATTTATACCATTCAATTTGAGAAGGGATCAGAGACGAGTGCGGTTCGCACTCTTTAACTTGGGTGAATATTCTCAGAACCAAATCTGTGGTTCGAACATTTTTAGGTATGGTCGCAGATCAACCTCCGCACTAACAAGCTTAAACTCCAGAGAGTTGGTATTTTTGATGTTTCAAATGTGCGGTCCGTAAGAGAAATGTGCGGCCGCAATGCTCATAAGCTATGGCACATAAAAATGTGAGGTCCACATAAATAAAGTGTGATCCGCACACTTTTGAACACTTAGCCATATTTTCGTCCACAATTCTTGTAAGTCACACTCATCCTTGTAGCACACTTAAAATTAAGTTAGAACACAAATAACACCTAACTACAAAAGGAAAAGGAAAAGAAACATGGGTTTTCTCCCAAGAAGCGCCTGATTTAACATCACGGCACGACACAGAAAACCCTCAAATGAAGTGAAGGACCGCCACCACGTGGCTATCTCCAAACTTTCCCAAGTAGTGCTTCACCCGGTGACTATTGACTCGGAATACTTCATTGTTTGTGTTCTTCAAGTCTAATGCACCAAAAGGTGTCACACCCATAATTTCAAAAGGACAACTCCACTTGGAGTTTAGCTTCCGGGAAACATCCCCAACCTTGAGTTAAACAACAATACAAGATCCCCCACCTTGAACTCTTTGTTCCAAACGTATATGTCATGACGATATTTCATCTTTTCTTTGTACAAGGATGAACTCACATAAGTATGGTACCGGAACTCATCCAATTCATTCAAATGTGCAACCCTCAAGTTAGAGGCTACATCCCAATCAAGATTCAACTTCTTTAGAGCCCACGTTGCCTTGTGCTCTAGTTCCACGGGAAGATGACAAACTTTTTCGAACACCAACCGGCATAGCGACATTCCGATAGGTGTTTTGTAAGCCGTCCGATAAGCCCATAATGCATCATCAAGCTTCTTGTATCAATCTGTCCGATTAGCATTCACTGTTTGGACAAGATACTCTTAATCTCCAGGTTGGAGACTTCCACTTGCCCACTAGCTTGTGGGGTGATAGGGAGTAGTGACTTTGTGAGCAACACCATACTTGCTAAATAAAGTGTCAAAAGCTTTGTTGCAAAAATATGACCCCCCATCGCTTAATTGCACGTGGAGTACCAAACCTTGTGAAAATATTTTTCTTCAAGAAATCCACCATACTTCTCGCCTCATTGTTGGGTAAAGCAACGGCCTCAACCCATTTGGATACATAATCCACGGCGACCAATATGTAGGTGTTTCCACAAGAACTCACAAAAGGGTCCATGAAATCAATACCCCACACATCGAAAATATCAATCTCCAAAATGGTTGTGAGAGGCATTTTATTTTTCTTTGAGATTCCACCGGCCCGTTGACATTCATCACATCTTTTCACTAACTTACAAGAATCTTTGTAAAGAGTAGGCCAATAGAAACTGCAACTAAGAACTTTGGTCGCCGTTCTTGTTCCATCATGATGACCACCAAATGACGAAGAATGACAAACCCCAATAATTTCACCTTGCTCTTCTTCCGGTACACATATTCTAATCACCCCATCCGTATAAATCCGGAAAAGGTATGGTTCATCCCAATATTGGATTTGACAATCCCGTTTGAGCTTCTTCATTTGTCTTGAAGAGAACTCATCCGGAATGATTCCACACACAAGAAAATTTGCTAAATCCGTGAACCATGGCACCTCTTTCATTGAAATTTCCAAGAGTTGCTCATTGGGGAAAGAGTCATTGATATCAAGGCCATCATGCGGTCTCCCCTCCTCCTCCAAACGAGACAAGTGGTCCGCCACTTGGTTTTCACTGCCTTTTCTATCTTGGATGTCAATATCAAATTCTTGTAACAAGTGCACCCATCTCATCAACTGAGCTTTGGAGTCCTTTTTTCTTATAAGATAATGAATCGTCGCATGATCCGTGTAGACAATAACTTTTGCACCCATCAAGTACGGGCGGAACTTCTTAATTGCAAACACAATAGCAATGAGCTCTTTCTCCGTAACGGTATAGTTGACTTGGGAACTATTCATGGTCTTACTAGCATAGTAGATCGGATGAATTGATGTGTTGCCCCAAAACAGCCCCAACCGCTACATCACATATGAGTTCAAAAGGTACATTCCAATTAGGAGCGGTGATCATGGGAGTAGTTGTCAACTTGAGCTTCAACAATTCAAAATCTCTCATGCAATCATCATTGAAATTAAACTTAGCATCCTTCTCAAGAAGCTTGCACAACGGGTTCACTATTTAGAGAAGTCTTTGATAAAGCGCCGGTAAAAACCCGCATGGCCTAGGAAACTTCGCACACCCTTTACCGAAGTAAGGGGTGGAAGGTTAGAAATCACCTCAATCTTTGCCTTGTCAACTTCAATTCCATTCCTTGAGATTTTGTGGCCAAGGACAATGCCTTCCTCGACCATGAAATGGCATTTTTCCCAATTGAACAACAAATTTGTTTCTTTAGATCTAGCCAACACTTTGTCCAAATTTGCTAGACAAACATCAAATGAATCTCCAACCACCAAGAAGTTATCCATGAAAACTTCAAGATAGTCCTCCACCATGTCCGTGAAAATAGCCATCATACACTTTTGAAAAGTCACTGGTGTATTGCACAAACCAGATGGCATCCGCTTGAAAGCAAAAGTATCATAGGGACATGTAAATGTTATTTTCTCTTCATCTTTCGGAGCAATGAGAATTTGGTTGTAGACCGAGTACCCATCAAGAAAGCAATAGAAAGCACGGCCGGCCAATCTATCGAGCATTTGATCTAAGAAAGGAAATGGAAAGTGATCCTTCCTTGTGACTTTGTTGAGCTTGCGATAGTCCATACACACCCTCCAACAGGTCGTTCTAGTATGAATCAACTCATTCTTATCATTGGTGACCAATGTCATGCCCCCCTTCTTTGGGACACATTGAACCGGAGAAGTCCATGAACGATCGAATATGGGGTAGACAACTTTGGCATCTAACCACTTGATAATCTCCTTCTTGACAACTTCTTGAATAGCCTCATTGAGTCTCCTTTGATGTTCAATAGATGGTTTGGCGCCATCTTCTAACTTGATCTTATGCATGTAAAAGGCGGGGCTTATCCCCTGAATATCCGCCAAGGTCCACCCAATAGACTTCTTCCTCTTTTGTAGCACCGCCAATGTGGAATCTACCTGCACGTTAGTCAAATAAGAGAAAATAATAACTAGTAAAGTAGAACAAGGACCAAGAAATTCATACCAAAAATATGGAGGCAATGGCTTCAACTCCAAGGTAGGGGACTCTTCAATAGAAGGCTTTGTAGGAGGAGTTGTCCTATTTTCAAGATCCAAAGATAATTTTGAGGGTGCATAGTTGTACGACCCCATTCCTTGCAAAGAGTTCACACATTCCATGAAGTCATCTATCTCGTCATCATCAAAGTTGAGCAAGACAGCCTCCAATAAATCAACAACATTGATTGTAGCACTTGTTTCATCAACAATAACATCGGTCACCAAGTCCACAAAAGAACACACCTCATTGCTATTTGGTTGCCGCATGGACTTACACACAAGGAATACCACTTTTTCATCACCAACCCGTAAAGTGAGTTCTCCGGCTTCAACATCACAAAGAGACTTACCCGTAGCAAGGAAAGGTCTCCCAAGAATAATAGGCACTTCATAATCAACCTCATAATCGAGAATGACAAAATTCGCCGGGAGAATAAATTTATCAACACAAACCAAAACATCTTCAATCACACCCAAAGGCCTCTTAATGGTATGATCGGCCATTTGCAATATCATAGAGGTGAGTCTTGGTTTCCCAGTTTCCAAAGTCTTAAAAACCAAATAGGGCATCAAATTGATACTTGCCCCAAGATCACAAAGAGCTTTAGCAAACTCGGCACTTCCAATTGTACAAGGAATCGTGAAAGCACCGGGATCCTCCAACTTAGGAGCCATTGAATGCACAATTACACTCACTTGATGATTGACTTTGATGGTCTCAAAATTCATTAATCGCTTCTTTGTCACAAGATCCTTCATAAACTTTTCATAACCGGGCATTTGTTACAAAGTTTCAACTAATGGCACATTGATTGAGAGACTCTTCATAATTTGAATGAACTTCTTGAATTGATTCTCACCATTTTGCTTGGCATGTCTTTGAGGGTATGGAGGTGGAAGCTTAGGCAATTGTGCTTTAGCCTTTTGCACTACCAGCTCCGGTATGTCAATAATATGTTCCTAGACGGGTTCACCTCCTCTTGAGTCTCTTCCACACTATTATCAATATCAATCCGAACTTCATCATTAGGTTGCACCACATTGTTTAGGATATCTTTTTCTTGCATCACTTGATCATCATCAATAACTTGCCTTCCCCTTGATGTAGGTGCATTTTCGCATCTTCCACTTCTTGTGATAACCACCAGGGCATGCCCCATGTTATTACCCCCTCCCCCAGGGTTTACCACTGTGTCACTTGGCAGTGCCCTTTAGGATGAGAATTTAAAGCTTGGGAGATTTGCCCTATTTGAACTTCGAGGTTGCAGATTGATGGGTTGTGTGAGGCAAGTTGGGCACCCGAATCGGCATTATTTTCCATCGTTTGCTTGAACAAATTTTCAATACGCCCCATCTCATTATTTGAAGAACTCGAACCATGAGAAGGATAAGGAAGTGAGTTGCTTGGTTGTTGGTACATTGGGGGACTTTAAACATCCTACCCCCGGTTGCCTTGATTGTTGCTCCATCCGCCTTGATTGTTACCTCCCCAATTTCCTTGGTTGTTTCCACTACAATTTTCTTGATTATTGTTATTATTCCAATTCCCTTGATTGTTGCCTCCACTCCAATTTCCTTGATTGTTAGAATTCCAATTGCCTTGATTATTTTGTGGTCACCATTGTTGTTGGCTTGGGCCTTGGAAGTTGTTTCTTTTCCCTTGAAAATTAATCACATATTGCACTTCCTCTTCTTGTTCATTATAGGAATCATCTTACTCAAAACTACCATCTTCTCGCACATAGTTCTCCACGCGATTTTGCACTTGTGGACCCTTGGTCCTCCTCTTGTTCACCATCATATTCACTCCTTCCATAGCATTGACTTTCTTAGGAGTTTGCACTTGATTTAGTTGGGCCTTTGCTAATTGAGTCATGGTAGTTGTCAATTCGACAATGGCTTGCCCATGGTCTTGCAATTCTTTGTGAAGGTGGATTATATTCGGGTCACCTTGTGGAACATTGGCCCAGGATTGCCAAGCCGATGATGTGTCCGCCATTTCATCCAAAATATCACACGTCTCTGCATAAGGCGTAGTCATAAAGTTTCCATTGGCTAGTTGATTCACTATACATTGGTTGGTCGTGTTAATCCCACTGTAGAAGGTTTGTTGAAACACGTTTTCTGTCATATCGTTGTTGGGACATTCCTTGACCATAGTTATATAGCGCTTCCATATCTCGTGTAATGGTTCATTCGGCTCTTGCTTGAATGCCAAGATCTCATCTCGAAGTGTAGCCATGTGTCTGGGAGAGAAAAACTTAGCAATGAACTTTACCGCCAACTTATCCCAAGTGTGAATTGAATGGTTAAGCAACCGTTCCAACCAATCTAAAGCTTTCCCCCGTAGAGAGAAGGGAAAAAGTCTTAGCCTCAATGCATCTTCGGAGACATTTGTTTGCTTGCTCCCCCAACAAGTGTCCACAAACCCTTGAAATGTTTATTAGCATTTTGTGTTAGATCACTGGTGAAGAAACCTCGTTGCTCAAGCAAAGTGAGCATCACATTGATGATTTGGAAGTTGTCAACCCTAATACGGGAAGGGACTATTGCACTAGCATAACCTTCGTTGGGCAATATCTGGTGTGGAACTGCTCGTGGTGGAGGTGGGGTGGAATGGGCACATTGTCATGAGGTACATGGGCTCTCCGATTGGCTTGTGGCTCATAAGGTACCTCATCTACTTGCTCCTCATCTGCATTCAAATCCCGAAAAGGCAAATTTTTGAGCTCATTGTTCGCCATGGTTGTACCTAAGATTTCTCACACTAGTTAGTAACACAGTAGGAAAAGAGGATATTCCAAAAAAGCAAACCCAAATATATAGCTAAAACCGTTTTAAATCCTCGGCAACGATGCCAAAAACTGATCCACGTCCAATCCACACTAAATAGTGAGTGGAAACGGTCATTGGAAGAATAATACCTAACAAGAGTCGAGGTCGATTTTCACAGGAAGTTACTAGGGGTGTTAGGAGTATACACTTGACGAAAGCGAATGGAATAACTAAATTGCACTTCCACAAAAGGTTTTGATTTCTAATCCTAATTTTACTCTAGCAATTATAAGCTAAGAAAATAAACTAGAAGCGAATGATTGTTTTTGGTGTTTTTCCAAATAGTAAAAAACTCTAGGGATGTGACCGTAACCTAGGTGTTCGCCTAATAAGTTAAATACGTTAATACTTGTTTGGTTGATTGGGGTGTATTATAGCTCTCAACTTTACATTACCCACTCAATACATCTCGGTCAAAGAGTGTTTTTGCCCAATTTGGATTTCTCAAGCCCAAATGGATATCAAACTAAATAGTTTATATGAGCTCAAGTCGGGTTCTCACTATCTCTAGTTTGAATCCTTTAATTAAGCTAATAAACCCCTTAATTAGCCTAATTCCTTGTTAGCCAAGTTATCCTAGACTAGGTCCCACTTTATCAAGTAGAGACCTGGTCAAAAAGGCATGAATCAATGTTTGCAACCAATAATTCTAAAATTAAAGCATAAACTAAGCAAAATAATCAACACTCAATCATAAACAAGTATTAAATTAAATACACATAAAGTTTAAATACTAGGGTTGGGTCACAACCCTAGTAAACATCTAGCTACTCATAGTGAGAAATAAAGAAAATAAATGCTAATTAAACTCATAATCTAAGATTAAAATGATAAAATATGATGTTTATGACCTAAAATAATCACCAACTTCCTAAAGTGGCAAAATATAACGGTTACAGAAGCTCCACCACCCGAAACTGCAGATCGCATTCGGCAGAAACTGAGAGGGAGATGTTCTTCCTCCTCTGAGGATCTGCGGAGGG
The DNA here is from genome assembly GCF_000390325.3 of Nicotiana tomentosiformis. Lineage (NCBI taxonomy): Eukaryota > Viridiplantae > Streptophyta > Magnoliopsida > Solanales > Solanaceae > Nicotiana > Nicotiana tomentosiformis. The sequence continues at coordinate 121,846,425 of NC_090813.1, read as the reverse complement.
GACCGAATAGTTATACCCCAAATTCCCATGAACTGGGGACTGGGGAGGAGGGACATCCTCCTTTCGGACGACTGTGGCCAGTGGAGATGATGTAGCAGTTGGTGGTGGCAGAAGGCAAAGTTGGTGAAGAAGGAGATGAAATTGATGGCGTTATAGGTTGGGAAGCACATGCGGTAAAAGCATTACTAATTATCGATTTCTCAATAACCGAAGACGTAAGAGGCCCGGTACTCAGCCTCACAGTACCGGGAGTAGCGACTGGGGCTCGAACACGAGAATTGGCATCCTCCACCATATCAAACTCCCCCAGAGCGCTTGGGCATCGTCATTGGTTGGTGTTATTAGCTCAGCAGATTGAGCATTCTGTTGAGCTGATAAAGGTTGTTGTCTTCTATGTAGAGAAGCCCCTTCATCACTGGCTTCCCTACCATTATCGATCACCACAGTGGCTGCAGTAGGCTCCAGCATGGAGCTCTTCGCCTTTTTATTTTTATCCTCGATCATAGAGGAACGTCACCTTTTTCTTTGCTTGTTCTACGGCCGAGGACTCCAAGAAGAAACACCTGCACTGGAAGCAATACCCACGACACCCATTTGAGTGAAGGCCTCCTGCAATAACCTCGCCGCATCCATGGGATCAGCCAAAACGTCCTCCTCGGGGATGGTAAGGGAACCCTGTGTAAGACTTGAATTCAACAAAGGGAAACATTAGCCCATTTTCTTATATGTGGGATTAAAACAAGATGAGTTCGAGAATCAACTTACCATAATTTTTGGCCATCCACCCGTCTTTGAGGGCCAATTTTTTCCATCAGTGGGTCTCGGGCGTGGTGACATCCAAAATCCTCTAGACCCACCAATACAAGCCTTCGACCATAGGTGGTGTCCATCGAGCTGCTAAAATAATTAAAAAAAAGAAGGATCAATGATAGCATGGAACAACCTTTAACTAGAATAAAGGACTGACGTTGCACTTACGTGTACGATTCTATGATTCAGGTTAGGATAGAGTTGTGACCGGGATGATGTCCCTGGTGGCAATTACAACAAACCGCTCCATCCATCCACATTCATTGTCATCATCCATGCTGGTGAGTAGAGCATGGTGACCACGTTTGCGTAAATTTATCATTCCCCCACGAAAAATCTTGGGGGAATAAAGGTTCGTTAGTCGGGCTAAGGAGAGCTCTTCCCCCGTCTCATGGCATAGACATTGAAGACAGGAGACCGTCCGCCACACAGAATGGCTCACCTGTGCTAAACAGACATGGTAACAGAAGCAAAACTCCACGATAACGGAGTCACCCCCCTCCCTCGCTCAATGAGAGGACCCAAAGTGAAGGGGTACGTGTAAACGTACGTAAAACCCTTCTTGGAGAAGGTTACCCGCTCCGCTAGGTCAGGAGCGATGATGTTCAAATCTTGGAAACCACAGCCTTCCTTTACAGCAGGGATGCTAGAAGGACGGATGGAAAAGGATATACACCAACAGCCCATGTCCGGGAGTTAGCAGAATGGAACTTCTTTTCGAAATCCTTAGTTGTAGTAAGTTTTCTGGGGATAATGGAGCTCACCGTAAGAGGAGCAGCATCATCATTACTTTCTTTGTTCTTTGAAGAACTAGAGTTTTTGGAAAAAGAAGCCATAGTTAACAAAGGGAAATAAGGGTTTCTCTGAAGAAGAAGGTTGAAAGCAAGAGTGAGTAGAGTAAAGAAAGTTTGAGAGAGTATGAAAAATTATAAAATGTAAAAGAAGAAGATTGATGAGTATAAGTAAAGGAATAGGCGGCTAAAATCGTGGCCATGATTACCTCGATAACCGGCGAAAGTGTTGTTGAATCATGGGATGACGCGTGTTCGAGGCATTAAATGCAGAGAGTCGTGAGTCTAATCAACCGTCAGAAACTTTTCAGAGGGGGTCAGAGAATTTTCCGCCAAGAAAGGTATCTTTACCAACTTCCCGGTAACACAAGGATGCACCACAAGAAAGCAGGAGGACTATCTGTATAGGGAAAAATATGTTCATATTAAATACTCGCAGAATAGAGTGACACGTGGAACCGGAGACATATGAAAAGCAAGGCAAATGGAAATCAAGCCCGGGGGCAGTAATCTCGGTTGTCCCTTAAGGGAATGTTGCTCATAAAAACAAATAAAGATCTACCACCCGAGAACATTCAATGGAGAATATTCTATAGCATTAAGTATGTAGTCCATTACAGAGAATATGACATTCATAGCCTGTTGTTACACATTCTTCAATGGCCCCCATAATTGTCATATAAGAGTGGCTTGATCCTAGGTCCTTGTTCCTTAGGTGCAACTATAAATAGTGAATTCAACAGCCATTGCAAGGAGAGGAATTTTCTGATAAACTTATGCTATATACTGTTCAAAGCTCAATAACATTTTATTTTCTTGCTTCTTAATATCATTATTACTGGCTCCGGAAGCTCTGCTCCCAGAACCAAGATCTCTGTTGTCTTATCTCGAAATCAACGCTAAATCTTACATTCTTATTTAATTTATTTATTATTTTGAGATCAAATCGATTCGCTTGTCTATAAACCACGTATAAATTCAAGTGTACCGTTTTACAGGTAAATACAATTACAACTATAATAGAGTAGACAGAGCATATATATATATATGCTAGCAAATCCTCCGCTGCTTGAGTGCATATTAGTGGTGACAAAATGGTTAAAAGAAAACAGTTATACACCCATATTATTCATTAAAAATGGGTTGCTTAATGAACTTTATAAAAACGGGTCAAATATGGATAAGAGCCATATTATCCACTTAGAAAATGGATAACCAATAGGTAACTAATGGATTTAACTTTTACATTTGTAAAGCCTCAAGTTGGGAGTTCCTCAACTTTGGAAGACGAGGAAATCTCCCAAAAGTGATTATATTCAAGAAGCCAAGGATAATATGGATAATCATATTATTCGTTGGTTAACTCATTTTTTATCCGTATTAAAAATGGATTGGGTCGGATAATTTATTCATTTTTGTACGACCCATTTTTGACCCGACCCGCTCGTTTGTCACCGCTAGTACAGATGAAGAAATTTGTATGTAATGTGAGTATGTGACGGATAGAATGGGCCCGTACCAATGATGCACAGAAGGCTACTCATACAAGAATAATATAATGCAGCTCTATATAATGAACTGATTGTTTATGGGATGAATAACGTAGCAATTGTTATGCTATACATTTCTTTTTTACTAGTGCATTTTTTTTTTTACTTCTCTATACTGGTTCATAGTTGGAGCATGGCTAGCCTTCTGTACGTAAGCGATATAAGGTATCATCGACAGGCGTACCTAGAATTTTTATAATATGGGTGCACCATTAAAAAAAAAAAAAAAGTATCAAGTAGGATTTGATCTCTAATCCTCTAGGTAAATAACTCATCATTCAACCAAGTGCACCATTTAGCCTCTTTGAAGCATGGGTGCTAATATATAATACTAGACCAATTCTAAAAATTATGTACATAAAATACATAGTTTGACGGAAAGATCATGGGTTCACGTGCCCCATATATTTGTCTATAAATCCACCCCTAGTATCATCTACAACATTTTATATGTTAGTATGCATGCAATATGCAATTCATATGCAAAAAGAAAAATAACAATGTATAACCGTTCTCAAAATAATAGCCGAAAAATATATATTTTGTATATATATATTGTTTATGTTATATAACAAAATTATACAAATTTTATACACTTTTTCGATTACCGAATATAAATAATTTCTGGCATTAGCTGATAGTGATAATACCCCTGTGCAAAACAAAGAGCAACTAACTGGCTTAGAAAATATTCAACGCCCAAAAAGGTTAATCGACAACGAAATTGGGCCATCGAGTCTCCTAAAGAATTTACCTCGTGGAGCAAGTTTGAGGGCTCAATAGAGTTCGGATCAATTTAGCCCATAACCCAGCTCCTTTATCATCAAGGTGTAGTTGTTGAATGGAAAAATTACGCGGCACATCAAACATATACAACGTTTTATCATTCGTAGTTATACTTTCATTAAATTTACCATTCATAATTATATTTGAATTTTATATCAAATCCATCAAATAAGAGATTAATTATTTGAATTGATATAAGAGAGCAACAAGCTCTCGTAGTTAGTTGGTTAGAACGTTCGCTTAGTTAGCAGAGGTCATGAATTCAACTCACAGTAAGAGTATTTTATTTTTACGTATTTCTCGGTATTCTTAGCTAATCTAAAACCAGAAATTCAAGTTCAAGTGCGCATGTTGGGACCACAAACTTTACCGAAAGTTTATAGTCAAGCAAGATTAGCTGAACAATCCCTTCAACTACATGATGGACACACTCAAGTATTATTGAAGGGGACAAGAGTGACACTGCTAAACCCCAGTACTACTTGGAATAACAATTCTAGAGCTGATGGTGCTGGAAATCATCATGAGGTCAACAGGAGTGTTGGAAGTAGCAGGGCTAGTCTCCCTTGTAACAAATGAATATTACAAGGTTCTAGGAGATTGCCTGGGGATGAAATGGATGAGAAGAGGGCTAAAGGTCTTTGTTATTGGTATAATAAGATGTATACACCTTACCACAGGTGCACTAAGAGGAAATCATTGTTCATCATTGAGGTAGATGAGAATGAGGAAGGTTGGGAAATAGATGACTGTTTGGAGGAGAAAGAATGTGCATAAGATTCTCCTATGAATCCTCAAGTTTCTATCCACGCTTTAGATGGAACTTCTGACTCTAGAACTATAAGGGTCAAGGGAGGTTTGAAAGGAAAAATAATTCATGTGTTGATTGATTCAGACTCCACACACAACTTTGTGGATCTTAATGTGGCTAAAATTTGGGGTGTAAACTGAAAACTATTCACACATTCTCTATAGCAGTGGCCAATGGAAGCATGATACATAGTTCATTTATTAGTAGGGGAGTGTCATGGAAGATGCAGGGAGTTGAATTCAAGGCAGACATGTTAGTCATGCCTTTATGTGGTAATGATGTAGTCCTTGGTATTCAATGGCTTATCATCTTAGGTGACATAAGGTGGAACTTCAAACTGTTAAAAATAGAATTCACAATTGGTAGCAAGAAGGTGTCATTGAGAGGGAGCCAGCCAGGGAAATTCAAAGTTATTGGTGATGTTCACATGAGTAGGATGCTTAGCCAGCCCAAACAACTAAACATGGTGACTGTCACTTTTGTACAAACAGTACTTATGGGGAATGTTACCATAAATTCTGACACTAAGGAGGATATGCAGCAGTTGTTGGACAAATACTCCGACCTTTTGGTTGTTCCTACTAGCTTACCACCACATAGGGACCATGATCATAGAATCATACTCAAGGAAGGAGTGCCACCAGTGAACGTGAGGCCTTATAGATATGCTGTCAATCAGAAGGATGAGATTGAGAAGTTGATTACTAAGATGTTAGATGCTGGAATCATCAAACCAAGTGTAAGTCCCTTCTCTTCACCTATTGTTATGATTAAGAAGAAAGATGGTAGCTGGAGATTATGCATCGATTACAGACAATTGAATAAAATAATGTTAAAGACAAATTTCTTATCCCTGTAATTGAAGAACCATTAGATGAGTCGGGAGGCTCTAAATACTTTTCAAAAATGGGTCTTAGATTTGGTTATCATCAAATAAGAATGTTTGAAGCAGATATTGAGAAAACAGCCTTCAAATCCCATAATGGGCACTTTGAATTTGTTGTCATACCATTTGGACTTATTAATGCACCCTCTACCTTTCAAAGCTTAACGAACAAGATCTTCCAACCATACTTCAGAAAGTTTATACTGTTTTGTTTTTATGATATCCTGATTTATAGCCCTACTTGGGATGAACACTTGGTGCATTTGGAAGAGGCTGTATTGAGAAGTCATTGTCTGTTTATTAAAATGAGTACGTATTAGTTTGGATAGATAAAGGTGGAACACTTGGACCACATTATTACTCAGAATGAAGTGATGGCAGATGCTAACAAGGTTAGGTTAATGATGGAATGGCCATCACCTAAGACCATGAAGGAACTGAGAGGATTCTTAGGACTGACCAATTACTATAGGAGATTTGTAAGGGGATATATATGCATAGCTAGGCCCTTGTATGACTTACTGAAGAAAGAGGCCCTCACATGGAATATAGATGCAGAAGATGCTTTCAACAAATTGAAGCAAGCTATGAGTTCTGCCTCTATACTTTCCTTACCAAATTTCACTCAGGAATTTGCGATTGAAACTGATGCAAGTGAAATGGGAATTGGTGTTGTGTTAATGTGAGGAGGGCATCATTTGGCCTTTATGAGCAAAGGACTCGCAGAAAAGAACCAAACTATATTAGTA